>NC_081770.1:4018545-4286045 GCF_963082965.1 Carassius carassius | reverse complement strand
CCTTTAGAAATATTGCAGTTAGCATACAGAAACACGGTAATCATTAAAATGGCTAGTTTGCCAGTTTACATGTCAGTTTCCTTCAGAAATATTGCCGTTAGCGTACAGAAACACGGTAATCGTTAAAATGGCTAGTTTGCCAGTTTACACATCAGTTTCCTTCAAAAATATTGCCGTTAGCGTACAGAAACACGGTAATCATTAAAATGGCTAGTTTGCCAGTTTACATGTCAGTTTCCTTCAGAAATATTGCCGTTAGCGTACAGGAACACGATAATCATTAAAATGGCTAGTTTGCCAGTTTACATGTCAGTTTCCTTCAGAAATATTGCCGTTAGCGTACAGAAACACGGTAATCGTTAAAAAGGCTAGTTTGCCAGTTTACAAGTCAGTTTACTTCAGAAATATTGCCGTTAGCGTACAGAACACGGTAATCATTAAAATGGCTAGTTTGCCAGTTTACACATCAGTTTCCCTCAGAAATATTGCTGTTAGCATACAAAAACACAGGGTAATTGTTAAAATGGCTAGTTAGACAGTTTATAAGTCAGTATAAATACTGCCGCTTAGTATACAGAAACACAAGCTAACGGTTAAAAAGTGGCTTGTTTGCTTGTTTAGATATATTCTTTAGAATTACTGATGTATACATTAGTATACATAAATATAGGCTAATTGTTAAAATAGCTAGTTTACATGTAAATTTCTTTTACATATACTTTTGTTAGCACACAGAAACACAGGGTAACTGTTAAAATAGCTAGTTCATTAGTTTCCAAGTCAGTTTCCTTTAGAAATATTGCCGTCTGGGTTGCTTGTTTACTTGTTTTCTTTAAAATTACTGTCAATTAGCATACAGAAACATAGGCTAATGTCTAAAGTAGCAAGTTTCTGAATTATATTTTGGGGTGTAAAAACACTATAATGTACGATAACGAGAACAAGTCTTTCTTTTCGAAACTGTTAGCATACAGAAACATGAGCTAACATGTGACATGGCTAGTTTGCAAGTACACAAGTTATACAAAACTCTTTCTTTTAGAAATTTTGTCTGTTAGCATACAGAAACATACAACCAATAACTTTTTAAATACGTAACATGTGTTTGTGTATATGCTAATTTATAAGGCAAATGAGAAGTTAGTCTTTTGATTTAGCAAAGACATTTCTGCCCTATCTGTATATGGCAGAAATCATAAGAGTAGTATGTTAGTATGCTAATCCGTACTTAACTATACATATTCAGCAAACTTTTATATTAGCATTTCGTTTCATATTTTGGCTTGCACTCTCTTTCTAGGCTCCTCCGTTGACCTCCTCATCATTTTGCGTCTGCTTCTAATATTCCTCCTCTTTAAGCTTTGGCTCTTTGACATATAATAAATTAGTGCATGTCTTAGCTCCGCGCTTTTGGGTGACTCGTGTGCGCTACGCCCGGGCGAGTATTGGCTTTCTGACCCTGGATTATCTTCAGGTTATTATTGGCACGACTCTCACTCTGTCTCTCCATTCATAATCACACCTCGAGACGCCTCCACCTGAACGCTGGCAAAAAAACTTATTAATATCTTCTCACAGTCAATTAACCTGTCACATGTGACTTAGCTGCCTTTACCCACAATGCAGTGCTACAGTCTAATAATAGACCGCTAACTCCTGAACAGAAGTTGCTCTTAAAACTGTTAAGACACTTGGGTGAATCTTCTGAAATGTTTTTTGATGCTCCTCATCTACTTACTCCTTCCATTCAATGTGCTCATTTCTCTGCTATATCTCCTTTACATTGTTTTTAGAAATGTTAGCTGTATGATTGGCAGATGCAAGGAGGTGAATGTGGTTGGATGAGCTTTACAAACCGTTGTAGAAATGTTAGAAACCACTCCAAATTAAAAAATACATTTGAGATTTAAAACAATTATTTTAATATTATGCTACTAAAATATAACATTGTGTGAATGTTGTAAAAATCTGAGAAAGTATGACTTTTTTAATAGAACACATTTTTTTTTGTGCAATCATTTTTGTTTCCCTGCTGGCAACATTTAAAACCAGTCTGAGGTGGTTTGCTAGCCTATGCTAGCTCATTGATGCATTGATATCATTTTGACAACCTAACTGCAACCAAAATGCAGTGTTATGCTGCACTACAGCATTGTAGAAATGTCCAAACACATTTCCAAACTAATTGTAAAATATTTTTAGACAAACGTTTTAATATGCAACCAAATTAAAATATTTTGGACACTTTTTGTTAACATATATTTTTATTGCTTAACGTTTTCCCAACTGGCAAAAAATCAGTTGAAACCAATTTTAATTGGTTTAAAATCCTTTACTGGATTATGCTGGTATTTATCTGGCTCATTTGCACATTATGATGGTTTTGACAACATAACCTCAAAACTTTTCACGCCTCACATACGAACAATTACGTGAAACCAGTTGTTGAGGTAAGTTAGCGTGATTTTACAGTAGTGTCACTGCTGAGAACATTGAGAACAAACATACACTTTCTTCCGTTTAATTTGTCCTGAAGCTGGCTATTCTCGGTATTTCGCTCTGCTGAACGGGCTTTTATATTCTTCTTTTTATATTCTTCTGATGAGCGCAGGCACTGACATCTTACCATTGTGCCGTTCCTTGCCGATTTATTCCTGGAATTGATTGAGAGAGTTCAAAGAAATAGTGCTCTTGAAAGCAAGTCCTTGTGTTAAGACTGCGTGGGTCACTCAGTCAAACTCCACAATCGGAAAACACTCCAGTTAATTCTGCCAATGACAGATCCTTCGCCTGGACCTAGCGGTAATGATACGGCGGTAAACACACGCCAATCAATGGCCTCCTTTCAGCCGGCTGCTATCATGTGACATGATCTGCAGACTTATTCTTCATCTTCTGAGCTGATTTGACTCTTTATTAGCAACTAAGAACACATTTGCAATGCTCCCAAACAGCTTATTAAAGCTGTAAATGTAGTCTTTAAGTCTTCTGGAGGAAAGGAACAGGCCATTATGTAAATTATTTTTGATAATAATCCATTTTGAGCTAGTGTTTAATAAACCAAATAGTTTATTGGTGCTCCAATATTTTCCAGAAACTTGACAATTTGTTTTTATCATAAATTAGCCACTTTTTAGTACTTTGCTGTGGGGTCGAGGTGACCAGATTGGCATTTAGCACATCGCTGCATGGTTGTGTTTTTTTCGTATGTTGCACAGTAATTTGTAATGGTTTTAATGGTTTAAAATTTTAATGGTTTAATGGTTTAGCTTTATGGTTAAGATGTTTGGAAAGATCTTTAGTGCATTATTGGTTTTAGCATGTTGGTTTTAAAGTTTTTTTTTTAGCATGTTGCAGTGATTTATAATGGTTTTGCTTAATGGCTGAACAGACCTTTAACACATACCTAAAAAAAAGTAAAATAAAGCAAAAAACAAAACAAACAAAAAACTATAAGTTACTATAGTGAAACAATGGTCACCACACATTAACCATGGTTTTGCTACATTAACCATAGTTTACCCATCATATCTGTAATAAAACTGTGGTTATACAAACAGCAATCAGTACACCCAAAAACTAAAAAAAAAACAGTTATTGCTTTTTTACTATAATTTTTAGGATTTTAAATAGTTGCAAATGTATTTTTGGTGTTTTTTTTTACGTTTTAGAATTTTATCATGTTAAATAGTTGTGAAGGTATTTTCTTTGTGTTTTTAGGAGGTATTTTAGCATTTTATCATGTTCAATAA
Source organism: Carassius carassius (assembly GCF_963082965.1). Taxonomy (NCBI): domain Eukaryota; kingdom Metazoa; phylum Chordata; class Actinopteri; order Cypriniformes; family Cyprinidae; genus Carassius; species Carassius carassius. The sequence goes on along the minus strand of NC_081770.1, from coordinate 4,282,293 downwards.
AGGTATTTTGGTGTTTTCTTTAGCATGTTTTAGCATTTTTAACATGCTGTGTTTTGTATTTTTTTTTTTTACATATTGATTTTTTTTAATGGTTTTTAGCAAATTGCGGTGTTTAAGCATTGCTACATAGTATTTTGGTGGGGTCTTTTAGCATGTTGAATGGTTGCGAAGGTAGCATGTTTATAACGCATGTTTGGAAATGTTTTGTATTTTTTGTTTTAGTGTATTGCTAAGTGTGGACTTGCTGCATGGTTGTGAATGTTTTTTTGCACATTACTTTGTGGTTGCTAGAATGGTTAGAATGGTCTTTAGTTAGTTTTGTAGCTCATTTTGTAATGTTTGCTGAGGTTTTAAGCATATTATTAAGCATTGTGGTTGATTTCAAAGATTGTAGTTTGCTAACATTTTAGTGAAAATTTGAAGATTCATGAGAAAGGAGAACCCAACACTAAAATCCAATTGAAAAATATTTGTTTAAATTGCAAGTTTAATTATTTATTCAAATGCATGCACTTTTGTATTATATGTAACCAATCGTAAAAATTAATAAATAAATGTATATATATATATATAGATATATATATATATATATATATAGGATATTGGCATAATGTTTACTGGTGTGTATTTATGGGGAAAAACATTAATTTGAATTAAAATAAAAATGTGTCTGAGTGATTCTTGGTTCAAAAGTTGGCAAGGTCTGCTCTCATTCAACATTCATAATTTATTGCTTTTACACACTTAACATGATATGTCAAGCGTAACATCCATCCATTGAATAAATTAGACAGAAAAAAATATGAACTGGAGAGAAAAATATAAATATAATATGGTTGAGTCTTGAATGCTAATGAGAGCAGGACAGAACAGCACTAACACGTTTCTCTGCTTCATTTTATAGTTCCTTTAGCTTGAGAGGACACATCGCTGTTTAAATACTCTCAGTATAATTCAAGTTTTTCAGAAACGTGTTGTAATTCTGTGCCAAATCTGTGGTGGTTTCATGCAGCGACTCTGGCCTGTGATGTAAGATGACCCACGGCTTGCTTCGAGGTTGCAGACGGGTTAAGCTGAACCTCTAGAGAGGCACTTTTGCAGAACTCAAGGTTGTTTTTCTGTGTCTCGAGCCTGGTGATGACGAGGCTCTTCTGTCAGGTCGCGCGCACTGGATTTGAGTCGAAACTCTTCGAGTTCATGGGCTGCTGATCAAAGCGGCTCCGGAGCGCCGATGAGACTCTTCGCTGACTTTCATCTCCACGCCGGGGTCTTTTTTGTTTTGGCTTGTCATTTCACAATGTTGCTTTCAAAGAAAAGTCATCATTATTTATCACAGGAACCGTTCCGATTTATTTTGACTAGAGAATAAATGACAGCACTGTAGCAATAATTCATTCAGTTTTTATTTTCGCAGCTCCAATCCGACTTGCATGTCTGTTTCGATTCGTTTGGTAACAATTACAGCGGATCTTACATAAAGTTTGGCCCAACTCTTGAAATATGAAGCGCTTTGGAGTAGTTTTAGTATACACTCACAATACAGTACATGTCAGTTTTAGAAAGAAAAGTACATGAAGAGTTTAAGTCGACTACATTAGCCATCAAACTGAATGACACTTTAGATGAAACATCAAACTTTTCCTGTTTTGCTCTTAATCTTAACAAATTGTTTTATTTTATTTAACTTCTTGTATCTTTTTTATTGTTTTTATTGTATTGTTTAATTTCTCCATTATTTAAATTGTTCTCTTTATTATTATTATTTTGTGATTTAATTTTTTTTTTTTTTTTTTAAGATTTTCATGCAATAATAATTTTTTTTATTGTAAATTATAAAATTATCTTTTATGTAAATAAACACTTCGTATTTTTTTGTAAATATATATAAATATTGTAATGTAAAAAATATTTGATAAGTATTTTATATATTTTAATACATTTTGGACATTGCTGCATGGTAGTAAAGGTGTTTTCTAGAGGTTTTTATCACGTTCTTACGTGCTTTGCTCTACATTAGCAAGGGTCTTCTGAGCAGTTGCTTCCTGTTTTTGAGGTGAAAAGCTGCTTAGATGCGGCACTCTGGAGCTCATCTTCAGCTGCAAATGCCCAGCCAATACATGCATTACAGAAATCACATCCTACAGACTCTACATGAGGGCTGTTATGGGCTTAACGTGTGCAGCTAAATATTTTGTGGATTATCCTCATTACAGCTTGATCAGCCCTCCATAGCAATTAGCTCTTCACTGTTTCATCCGCATATCGCTGGTGTGGAGCTCACAGGCCTTCAGCCTCTCCAGCACACACTGTTACACTGCGTTTATTTATCTGTGTTGTGCATTGTGCGACTTAAAAGAAAGAACATTATTGGAATGTGTGATAGAGCTGGAAAATATTCATATTTTTCAGCCTTAAGACAGTATTTGATATGCATCTCAATTTTAATTACTTTTTCCGTTTTTTGCATTCAAAGAACCATCATTTCAACCAAACCAAGAAGATTCACAAAGCTTAGAGACAATAGTAAACTACAGTCAAAAGAAAAAATATTATTTTTTAAAGTTAATTTATTAATATATATATATATATATATATATATATATATATATATATGATAAAAAATTGTAAATAAAACTGCTAAACTGTTTATCAATTTTTTATATTTTTATTTATAAATATTTTAAAGCTATGTTATGTTGATTTGATTTGTTTTTATTCATATAAATATTATTCGTAAACTTTATATTTATAAACGTTTTATTTATACAGTATTTATAAAAAATATTTTCAAACTTATTTTGCATAATATTTTGTTTTTAAATTATAGGATTATTTAAAATACTATTTATATATTTTTATTTATAAAAATCATTTTAACCTTTGCATTTACTGTATGAAAACATGATTTATGTTTTCTTTAAACTGTACTTTTTATATTATTTTTAAATTATAGAAACATTTTTAACTTCATATTTACTAAAGAACTATTCATATATTGTATGTATAAAACTTCATAAAAATTATATAATTTATTTAAAATAATAAAAAAGAATATTATATGTATAGTTTATTTATAAAACTTGTTTTTAAACTCCAGTAATTAATAAAGATGATAATGAATTAAAATAAATATTAAAACCCAGAAATGATTCACACAATCGATGAACTGAATCAGTTATGTTAACCGACTCATTGATTCACTGAACCAGCTAACTGACAAACAGAATCAATTCACTGATTCATTGGTTCACTGAATTGACTCTATCAGTTCAATAACTTGCTGAATTGGACCATTTGAACTTTTTTGTCAGGAGAATCGTCTCCTTCTTCTTCTGTCAGCCTCTTCCAGTGTCCCGTCCCAGAAAAGGCAAATTTCCTTGGATACCCGCTCACAGATTGTGTGGTTTTACTCACTGATATCACACCACATGATGAAAACAGGTGCTGCTGCTCTATATATACATGTGTTCTTGCAGGCAGAGGAGGAGGAGGAGGAGGAGGAGGATGAAGAAGAGCAGTATTAGTCACTCTGTCTGCTGTAGATCCATGGATTCAGAGCCAAACCTTGACCGAAATACTCCTGAACCGCAGTCGCTCACCCACTGATGCTGCGACCGGTCACATCAGGACAAACGCGTTCAAAAACCTGATTATTGCTTTATTTAAAAAAAGTAAGTATGTGTGTATATGTATTTTTTAGTGAGCATTTTTGTATTACAGTAATGAAACGCATTACCATGAAAACAATGTAAAATTAAATGTTCAGATAAACTAGCATTCACCTAAAGGCCTTGAAGAACAGGACATCAGTAAAGTATTAGTGCTGAACATCTCCACTCATTCTTATGAACTCAGCGGGCTGCAACAGTGAGCTTAAACCATCCCAAAAATCCCTTCAAACCTGACTGTCAGTTTATTGTTTGCCTGCCGAAGTGTCTCCAGAAGTCGGCCGAAGCAATAAGAAATCCCATCTTGTCAAAGACGAGACTCTGTTGCGCTTCAGTAATGGCTCCTGTGGTGTTTTTGTTCTCAGCCGTTGTTTCTCCTCAGTTGTTACTCTGCTGGAAGAAAAGCTGAGGACGCGAACAGGCTTCTGGAAACATCTAACACCCAATATCTGACTAAGCGCTTCTCCCATCTCCGTCTGTTGGTGGCTTTATTCACTTGCAAGCTCACATCCATCAGAGGACGGGAAGATTAAAGCCCTCGCTCATATTTCCGGCCCAGATCCCATTTCATGCCAAAGATAGAGTTCCAAGTTCATTACCGATGTTTTCCATCCAGAGGTTTTTTGCTAACTGACAAAAACGCTGTCAGCAACGCGGATTATTTCCATAGGAGTCAGGATACTTAATTTGACCAAAAAAAATGGTGGACTTTTGTTCTTTTGGTAATTGATCAGCTGGTGAAACTTGGGCGTTTTGTACCAGGATGGACATTTATAAAAGGGATTGGTGACGTCAACCAAAAAGCACAAAATGTTTTGGAGCAAATTACATTTTTATTACATTGTGTAAAATAAAAAGGTCTATTTTGATTTCATGTTGACTTGAGCTACAGCTACAGGAAGTGTTCAATTCAGCAGATCGGTTTCAAATTCAAGTTGACTTGTCTATTGAGCCATAGGAAAAAATGTCTGCTTCTCCATTTGTCTGAAAATAAGTGTCTGTCTGTCTGAAAAAAAGTGTATGTTTCTCTCTGTCCAAAACAAGTATATACCTGTCCATTTTCCTCGCTGTTCATCTGAAAAAGTCTGTCTGAATAAGTACAGTATCTGTGTCCATCTGAAAAAGTGTCTCCGTCTAAAATAGTATGTCTGTTTGTCTTCTCATCTTTCTAAAAATAAGTCTCTCTGTCCATCTGAAAAAGTGTCTGTTTGATCAAGTCTGTCTGTCTGGGAAAAAAGTCTGTCTGTCTGTCTCCGTCCAAAAAAGGATCTGTCCATTTGCTCTCTGTCCATCTGAAAAAAAGAGATGTATGTGTGTCCATCTGAAAATGTGTTTTTCAATCTGTCTGTCTGTTTGTCTTAAAATAATATGTCTAAATTATCTTTGCCTGTTTCTCTGTCTGAAATAAGTATTTTTCTACCAGTCCATTTATCTTAAAAAAAAATTAACAAAATATATATATATGAATCTGTCTGTCAGAAAGTACTTGTCTGTTTGTCTGAAAAGAAAAAGTGATTGTAAATTGTCTGTCCATTAGTAGAAATAACCTGTTTTTGTGTTTAACTGTCTAGAAAGTGTCTAGTTCAGGTGCATCATGGGAGTTGCCAGTCACTTGAGTGACTCTGATTGTTGGATCTATCTTCGGGATTGTAGGTAATGCTGTCCTTCACTAGGCAACTGACAATTTCCTAACGAATGAAAATGTTTATTTTGTTTATTTTTATAAAATCAAATTTTTTTTTTCTTACAGAAACATGCATCACTGAACAAGCTCATTATCATACAAATAAGAAGCAAATATTTTGTTTCTCTAGTATCTGATTGAAATAAAGGAGCTGGTTCTCTAGGGAGTGTAATTTGGCTTGTTATTACAGAGGTTTGGTCTTGTGCTTGTGAAGCGGTACATCCTCGCGTGTGTGATTATCTCTTCAGCGTGAAGAACAGCACCATCTGTTTGGGTGTTCGCTGCTCAGGTACGTCACACCACCTGTCTGCGTCTCTCTCATCGCTGTCATCTCACAGCGGCCGCTGTCCACATCTCAAGATTCAGGGTGTTTATAACAGAGCTGAGCTGAGCTGTTCGTCTATCTATCTGTCTATCTATCTGTCCGTCTATCTGTCTGTCTATCTATCTGTCCGTCTATCTGTCTGTCTGTCTATCTGTCTGTCTGTCTATCTATCTGTCTATCTATCGGTCCGTCTATCTGTCTGTCCGTCTATCTATCTGTCCGTCTATCTGTCTGTCCGTCTATCTATCTGTCTGTCTGTCTGTCCGTCTGTCCGTCTATCTATGTATCAGACAGATATACGGACAGACGGCAGACAGACAGTCTCTGTCTGTCTGTCTGTCTATCTATCGGTCCATCTGTCCGTTTGTCTGTCCGTCTATCTATCTGTCCATCTGTCTGTCTGTCCATCTATCTATATATCCATCTGTCTGTCCGGCAATCTATCTGTCCATCTGTCTGTCTGTCTGTCTGTCAATCTATCTATCTGTTTGTCTGTCTGTCCGTCTGTCTGTCTGTCTGTCTGTCTGTCCATCTGTCCGTTTGTCTGTCCGTCTATCTGTCTGTCTGTCTGTCCGTCTATCTATATGTCCATCTGTCTGTCTATCTGTCTGTCCGTCTATCTATCTGTCCATCTGTCTGTCTGTCTGTCCGTCCGTCTATCTATCTCTCCATCTGTCTGTCTGTCTGTCTATCTGTCTGTCCATCTGTCTGTCTGTCTATCTATCAGTCTGTCTGTCCGTCTATCTGTCTGTCTGTCTATATATCTGTCTGTCTGTCCGTCTATCTGTCTGTCTGTCCGTCTATCTGTCTGTATGTCCATCTATCTGTCTGTCTGTCCGTCTATCTGTCTGTATGTCTGTCTATCTACCTGTCCATCTGTCTGTCTGTCTGTCTGTCCGTCTATCTATCTGTCCATCTGTCCGTCTATCTGTCTGTATGTTCGTCTATCTATCTGTCTCTGTCTGTCCGTCTATCTGTCTGTCTGTCTGTCCGTCTATCTGTCTGTCCGTCTGTCTATCTGTCTGTCTATCTGTCTGTCTGTCCGTCTATCTGTCTGTATGTCCGTCTATCTATCTGTCTCTGTCTGTCCGTCTATCTGTCTGTCTGTCCGTCTATCTGTCTGTCTGTCCGTCTATCTGTCTGTCCGTCTGTCCATCTGTCTGTCTGTCTGTCTGTCCGTCTATCTATGTATGTCTCTGTCTGTCTGTCCGTCTATCTATCTGTCCATCTGTCTGTCTGTCTGTCTGTCTATCTATCTGTCCATCTGTCTCTCTGTCCATCTATCTATCTGTGCATCTGTCTCTCTGTCCATCTATCTATCTGTGCATCTGTCTCTCTGTCCATCTATCTATCTGTCCATCTGTCTGTCTGTCCGTCTATCCATCATCCATCCATTCATCCATCTATCTATCTATCTATCTATCTATCTATCTATCTATCTATCTATCTATCTATCTATCTGTCTGTCTGTCTGTCTGTCTGTCTGTCTGTCTGTCTGTCTGTCTGTCTCCGTCCATCCATCCATCCATCCATCCATCCATCTGTCTGTCTGTCCATCTATGTATCTATCTGACCATCCATTCTTCTGTCTATCTATCCATCTGTCTGTTTATCCATCCGTCCGTCCGTCTATCTATCTGTCTGCCCATCAGTCCTTCTCTCTCTCTCTCTCTCTCTTGTCAGTCTATTAGTACATTAGTTTCTGATGCTGTACTAATAACTACATTTGTATAAAGGAATGAAATGGCTCTTTGATGTCAACATTCATGTATAGTTAGGCATAGAATATAATATAATTTTTAATTTTAATGTCTTAAAACAAAAATACAGCAAAGAAAACAGCAGAGGAATTCATTCCTGCATCATATTCTTGGCCCCACTTTTTTATATAATATTTTTGCCCCGAGCCGTTGTTAATTTCCAGCCCTGCCTCTTTCCAATTAATTACTTCAAAGGCTCAATCACGAGCGTGCTTTGATAGTCTGCAGTGCGGCGAGGGCGTTCCACAACCACTGCGCCATATTTCATCATAAAGGGTCACTTTATCAAACATCTCCGGCCGTTTTGGAGGCCTACCAAATGTGCAATTAACAGCGGATGTGGGGAGGAGGGCGGCTGCATAGCTGATAACGTCTGCGGCCGCCAGATGTACTGCGATGACTTTGCTAGCTGATTGCAGCATGGGGTGATTTTAATGACTCAGGTGTGGAAGGAGGAGAGCCGAGAGCCTGTGCTCCTGCCTTCTGCTGTCTCCCACTATTGATTTTGTCTAGAAGACTTTAGACGGGAAGCGTTTGTGTCTGTGGATGAGGACAGAACCGGTGATGGCTTTGTTTGTTGTGATGTTTACTAAACGCAGAGTGCCATTGAGATGGAACTGAATGGTGGGTTATTGATTCGAGTTCACTTAAGGATATGAATGCAACATTTGAATCATTCTTTATACAAGAACGTAGACGTGACCGCATTTCATCTGTTCATTCCCACTGAATGTACTTAATGTGTTACTAAAGCATCACCAAACCTTTATTACTAATTCATTAGTATTAAAGGTTAATTAATTAGTATTAGTAATTAAGACATAAAAATGTATTCAGATTATCTAATTTATTAACTTTCCATTATTAATAATAATAATAATACCAATTAAAGCAATTAAAGTAATTGTATTTATATAATTTTAGCATTAAGTTGTTGTTGTCATTAATAATAATAATACAATTATTTATTGTATTATTTTTCGAACAAAATATTTGATTTCTTAATTTGTCATTTAAGTTGTTGTTGTTAATGTAATTAAAAAAAAAATTTGTTTTAATTTATGAAATTATTATTGCAACAACAAAATCAATGATTTGTGAATTTATTGACTTGTTATTAATAATAATACCTTTTTTGTTTTATAATAAAAAAAATATTTTTAATATTTTTAAATAATTAGATCTTTATATGTAAATTAATATTCATATCTAAATATGTAATTGTCGCAATTAGGGATATGCCATATCAAATTTTCCTGTTGCGATTAATTGCTCATGCTTTTAACACAGTGTACGGTATTATCACGGTATTGAAATTTAGTTTTTTAAACAAATGGTCATAATACAGTACAACAGGTTCAATAACTTTTTTTCTTAAACCGAAAGCAATACAGAACAACATAGGAAGTTGCTCAAAATAACACAGATATCCACCGCTGCTAGCCTTTATCACTAGCTAGTGTCCGCCATCAGTCTGCTCCAAACCACAGAATGAACAAACGGTTTCTTAATTAGCCAGGAATGATCTGGCACCTGGAAACTCTCTTTAATCTTTAGTCTCACTGTGTCGATGGATAAAAGTGAGGCGAATCGAACCGCTAGGCCACGTTACGTATCGTAGTGATGAACAGAAGTAGCCTCCTCTCTCTCGACGCCTCGGCTAGATGGTAATGAAAGCGACGGGTGTGAATATCAACACCCACCCGGTGACTTGATTTCACACTGGCACACAGGAGACGGTCTAAATTTATACACTCGGTCTCCTCGCGGCGCAAGTATTAGCCGCTAATGCTCTGAGGGATTCTCTAGAGTGTCACTCCCACCGCCTTCTTGTAACGCTGCTCATTGTTTATATTTACACGTTTCTCTTCTCCAGCACCTGCGCTAAAACAGTCCTGTCATCTCGCCTCGCTCGCACTATTAAATATATCATGTGAGAAGTAAAAAAAGGTAAGAACACTTGTAGTCTACTGTTTGGTTTGATAAAGCATTCAAAGCGACAATAGCAGCGATTGCTATTTGTTGCATACGGTTTCCTTTTAAGCTAACAAACCGATTTGGTCAGTTGCGTTTGGCTTGGTGAGCGATAAAAGTCCTGCCACGTGTTATTTTCTTTATCATTTTTATTACTCAAATAATTGTAAATAGTTAGGGTTAAATGTAGTACTATTAGTACATGACAAAATGTACAATAATTATATATTGATTTATGTTTTTATATAATTTATTTTGGAAAACAATCAACATTATTATGAAAACTCATAATAGTAAAATTGTTTTATTATTAATGTTATTGTTTTACTATTGTTGTAGTTTATTATTATTTTAAGGAACATATTCATATAATTAATAAACAATGTTACTAATAAAATTTATTAAATAAAATATAGCTTAATTGTTGATTTTTATTATTAAAACAATTTAATATATTTTATATAATTTAATTTATAAAGAATTGGTGGTAGTCTTAATAAAGTTAAATAGTTTTAAATAATTATATAATATAATTGATAAATATCATTTTAAATCAGAGTAATTTATTGTTATAAATGTCATTTTGTTATTATTATGGATAATATAAAATATTAGAATATTTTATAATAAATTGCGTTGTTATTTTTTAATGTAATTAATAAAATAAAAAATCATAAAATAATAATGTATTTTGTAACGAATCAGTTCAAAGGGGAAATATGAATAATCTTAACTAGTTATTTACATCTGCTGTATTTACTTGACGTCTCAGTGTCAACTAACAACATTACCAAACATCATATAGATGAGGTTATATTAACTAGTGATCCATCATATACATGCATAAAACATACAGTACACAATACACAAAACTCAATATACAAGAACAGTAGCAGCATACACAATGCCCTAAAGTATATGTGAATTAATTCAAAGAAAGGTTATTCTATGAATTAGAGAAGAGTCTCTTTTTATGTGCATTATGTGTCTGTTTTTGAGAGACTTGAGTTAAGAGTTGTGTTTTTATGGTTCCTATGGAACCAGAGGCCTGTTCTGACTTTTTTGAGGTGAAAGTTGCATTTTGGGGTCCATAGACCCTTCGTTAGATAAGGGGGCGTTAGATAATATTTGTTAAACATAAAAATAGTTGTGTGTCTGATTGGTCCAAATGCTACGTATTGTTGTTGTTTTTTGTTGTGTTTACACTAAAAGCGAAGCAAATGTTTGCATTTGTGTTACTCACTCTGGATTACTCTTGGGATGTTTTTAGTGTCATTTGTGCGAATAAAAACAATAAAAACATTTCCTGATACAACCGGACTCGTTGAAGACAAGATTTAGGCAAATATTGCGCCCAATTCATGCCATTTTTCAAATATTGCGCCCAATTCATGCCATTTGCGTTTCCCGGTGCAAATTTGCATCTCTTCGTGTCTTTGCATTGACTTATGTATGTATGTAATTGTATGTAATCTACTCACTCAAATGATTAAATAAATTATGAAAAAAAAGAGAACGAAATAGTGGTGCTCTTAGTGGTTGTTGCTGCTTGATTTGCGCATGTTTAAGCTATAAACACGATTTTAGCTTCCCTGAATTTCCCAGGTTTCCCATGACTTTTTAAACGCTTGAAATCACGTTGTAAACATTAAGACCAAAGCTCACGGTGTCGTAGCATATGCGCTAATCGCAAAACAATGGCTTCTGACAGGAAACATACATTTTTATTTAGCTTTAGTTTGCTTAGACTAATGTTAGCTGCTTAGTTAATTGTCACAGTGGCTGAACAAAGGCTTTATAATGGTATAAAATTGCTAAATAAAACAATATATTAGCTGGTTTTGATGCTAGCACTAGTTCGAAAAAACTTGAAACGGAGACAAAACAATGCCATAACTTTGAAGTACAATCCGTGAACGCTTTAGGATGCTGCTAATGCTAGTCAGAACATGAATGTTTAATTCCTAATGGATTTCCTCACCTGCGGGATCCAAAGAGGGATGCTTTGATGCTGAAGGCCGCGAGTCACAAGCGCCGCTTCTCATTATATTCCCTCTCTTGTGTCGTGTAGCCTATAGCTGCGTGTTTGAAATGTATATATGCTTTCACAGGAGGTCTTAGAGGGAAATTAGTTTCTCTGAAAGAGTCAAAGAAGAGAGTTCTTCTGTTTGAAAGCTCAGCTTTTCTCACAGGGACAACGATTGCACAGAAAGAGACGCAGTCAGCTTTAAAACACAAGAAAGTGGGGAAAAATAGAGCAACTGAGCTACTATAACACACGTTTTTCACATTTTGTTTTGTTATGCTGAAACATTATTTTTAGTTTTGGTACTTTCAATACTTCAACTGTATGAAAAATGGGAAATGTTGCAAGTATATAGGTACATTAATGCTTAAAAATAAGTTTACTGAAACAATACAATAATAGTTTTCCTTAAAAATCTTTTTTGACTTTATTAAAACATTAATATTTTTTGTGTAATCTGTTAAGTATGCGATTATATTAGCTTTATTATATTTAGCTTTCATTTTAATATTAGATTTTTTTGACCATTTTATTATTGCTTTTAGTAATTTTAATACTTTAAACTGATACCTTTTTGCATTATTATTAAAATATTATTGTTCTAACATTTCAAATAATCAGTGTTAGTATTTATTAACATTTTGAATTTGTTTTCATTTTCATATTTTCAGTTTTTGTTTTAGTTTCCATAATTTTGTTTAAAGTTTATCGTCTATATTTGTTTTAGTAATATGTCAACTTATACCATATGTAACTAATTAATATAAAATGTAAAAAAAATTTTTTTAGTTGTAATAGTTTTTGGATTCGTAAATATTAATGATTATGATTAAAATATAAAATATATATATGTTTTTAAATCAATTAGAATTTCAATTACACCTTGTTTTTCGCTTAAGATTTTTGTTTAAAGTTTTTTTCTATTTATTTGTTTTGTATGGATTTTTTTACTTGACAATTTAAGTAAGATATAGAAAATATTAATGTTTTAAATATAAAAATTGAGAATATTTAAACATACAATTTGTCACATTTTCCAAACGATCAAATTGTTAATATATTGTTAAGATAATAAGGTAATGTTTTCCATTAGATGTTGATTTTAACTCTTAATAAAGCGATATTTAAGAGTGATTTTTTTTCATGGCTATCCTGATCACATGATTATTTATAGAGACGTTATCACTCACACGTCTGGTTCTGTCAGTCTGAGCTGAAGCTGTCCTCCTGAACCAGACCAGCTGACGTGGTTCAGTCTGGATCGAGCCGGTCTGACTCACCGAGTGCTGCATCTGTCAGACGTGGGAGAGACGCTGAGTTTGGCTCTTCATCAGCTCCATCACACTCCTCTGTCTCTCCACGTTACAAACGCTCACCATGTCTCCAGAAAAGACGTCGCAGCAGGTCAAAACTGCATCGTCCAGAGCCAAAACACAGACAGGCGTCATCTGCGTTTACGTCTTGATGTGTCATTACACTCAGAAATACCAGTGAATCAAACCAAATTGTTTTGAACATTATGAGACACATTTTAGTTTCTCTCCAATCGAAGCTAATATTTTATGTACATTATTTAAAAGTTAAATATTTTCAAATTAATTTTAAATTATTTTATTGTAAATTTAATTATTATACTTTTTAAAAAAAATATTATTAATAGTTGATTTACCATTATTCATACATTTCTGTACATTGTATAAAAACATTATTTTAAATATTACAGTCATTATCTACATTATATATAACTGTTAATAGTTTACATTTACAGTTTTTAAATTTTTATGTACGTTAATATATAAATTAATGAATTTTGTATATTATGTAAACATAAGCATAGAATATTAGTATTTGTTAGTATTAATTAGCATTTTTAATGTACATACAAGCTTGCAGCTACTTGTATGTACATTAGGTAAAATTACAATAAATTATTATTATAATTATTTTAAAACAATTTAAGTAAAGTTAATTTTTTGTAAATTATATAATGATTTTAATTATAGTATTTATATATCTTCTAGTTTCAATTAAAATATTTTATTTATATAATATAATATAAATGATATAGTAATTTTTTTAATTAGTCAGTAATTAAACTAACCTATTTTACATAATTTAATTAAATGATAAATTTAATAATGTTATACTAAAGTAACAGCATTGGTAATTACACATTGTATCATTGATAAATGACTATTAATTATAGTATTTAGCTATTATTTAGTATAGTAATTATATTAATAATAAAAATGTAGTAATAATGTAGCACTAACTAGGGTAAAAATAGATCTAGTGTTGTCTTAAATGGCCTGTATAACACTTCATCTTTTATAACACGGGGTTTTGACTCACCTCACCTGTTTGTGTCTCTGAAAATGCGATGTTTGGGTAACACTGTGTTTTGTTCTGATCATTTGCACCCAGTTATGCCTCTAGAAACACTGAAACCCAAAATCAAAGCGTGACGTGATCAGATTCCAGAGGCTCATGGGAAATCAGGCCGCCAGAGGTCAAAGGTCACGGCTCCCGTCGGCTTTGACTGATCTATGGATTGATATTGATTGCTCTTCATTATAGTTTGCGTAATGAAAGTGCACGGGATTGATTCACACATTGGATTTCCATTTGTTTACTTTAATGCTAACGGCGATGATTCATTCAAACGAGCGCTAGCATGTGGTTTTTGTGTTTCCACACACTTAAACCAACAACAAAACTGCAACATATAAGAAATAACTTAATGATGTGAATAAATCCATAAAGTGACAGTGGATTCAGATCAACTCTTGTGTATAAACGAGGTCTGAATAGCTTTTGTGCTACATTTTTTGATCAGCTGTTGATCGTAGGATCATGAAACAACTGATTTCAGTTGCGTTTATATTGAGTTTGTTTTCCTGTCAGTTGCTGTAGCTTCATTTTCTTCTGTATTTACTGTATTTTGGTTTTTTGTGGATTGTGAGGGCTGGGAAACCTTTCGGCGATGCTAAAGGTCACATGACCTCCGTCTCGCTCCGGTGTGGGTTTCCTTCTGAATGAACCAACGTGAGTCAATTTGGCTTCTCCTTTGCTTTGATCAGCCTTTTACAGTCTCTTAATGGAAATATTCAATCCCAAATATTGAGAACTGTTCAACTTAGTTTTTCATGCTGGTACGACAGCATCTGTTATGTTTAGTATCAAAAGGAGAATGAAATACTTTCATGGGCGTAGATGTTAAAGTTGAACATTTAGTTTGGGATGATGATGAACTCTTAGTTCTTCAAGTGTTAACAGCAGTTTCTGACATTGATACATAAATGAGAATATACAGTAATTGAAAAAAGAATCTAATGAAGTATAAATAACTTAATGGTAATACTAAAAATAAATAAATACTGCAAAATAATGGGAAACCAAATATCACAAATTCATTTTTAAATAATAGCTCAAAAGTATTCCCTGTATTTTTTTAAACAACATTTCTATGCTTTAAAAAAAAAAAAAAAAAAAAAAAATATATATATATATATATATATATGTCAATAAATGCATGTATATTTATATTTTTGTATTTTTTCTTAATTTTATAATTGTTTTCTTTTTTGTAATTGTTAGCATTGAAACATACTTCCAATTATAAAATTATATTAATTGTAAAACCTGATGGTTTAATAAATCATTAACATGGAATATATTATTGTCATTGTAATTCAACTTTTTTTAATAAAGTAGTTGTTGCTATCATTTATTTTAATATTTTTATTAGCTTCAATTATATGATAACTATTTTAATAAATTATAATAATTTTATTAAGACATAAATGCACAGTTCTGTGCTGTTTTTCTGCTGTACATTATTTGTATTAACAACAATTAAATGTATTTTTTTTTAATCGTTATTTATATTATTTTTATTAAATGCCTATTTAATACTATAGTGAAATCCCTTATTTGTTCATTTTTTATTATTATTAATTCAATTAATTGAATCATTATACTATATATTAAAACCATTAGTGTTTTATTATACATGTTTTTTTAAATGAGTTTTATGTTATTTAAATGTAGTTAGTTAACTGTTACATTTTAAGTTATTGAATGTAATTATGGCGCTTATTTAAATACTGTTTATCCTTAAAATCTGTATTTATTATAAATATAGTTATTAAATTAATTATATAAATAATAATATATATAAATTAAATAACTAGTGTAAGAAGCACTAGCTTGACTGTACCTTAACTCTGCTAGCATCTGTGAAGTTCAGGATAATGCTAACCAATCCTTCATGAGTTTCTTGTGAGAAAGTTTTCCCGCTCACGAACACATCTGTGTTTGTCAGAAACTCCAGAGACGTTCAGAAGGGTTCGCTTGACGCCGGCTGAGTCCGTTGACGAGCGGCTCTGACCTTTCCTCAGTTTCCCGCGTCTTTGTCGAGTCGAACAGTTCAGCGCGAGTCTGTCAGCTCGTGATTCATTTGCCTCGGCTCGCGTTATTAAAGGCCTTTCAGTTGTTTCAAAGCTTCCCCTTTTCCTCGCGCGACAGTTTCATTTCTGCCTTTTGTCCCGGCCGCTATTTATGGCCGTAATTGAACAGCGTCGGGTCCGCGAGTTCAATCGCAGTCAAAAGGGGCTGGAGCCGGCTGGATATGAAAAATGGGGCTCTTTTAAATGCTAATCAGCGTGGTTAGCGTGTAGCTCCTGCTTGCCTGGCAAAAATAATTGTGCAAATATCCATGAGAAACTGCAGTGCTTGTGTAAAGATGCTGGTATGTCCCCGCGATAAATAGCCTACCTCTGATTCCTTTCCCGCACTCAGCATAACGGCATCGTGTCACGTGACTGATAACGCCAGTCAAATATTCATCAATCTGAAGCGTCTCGCTGGCGTTTGCGCGGGAAATGTTACAGAATGTTATCAGAATATGGCGTTGTTAACCCTTGTGTTGACACATGGTCCCGTTGATGAACAAATTACCGTGTTTTCTGGGCTTTTGTGAGGGTTTTGCTACTGGGCCCTCAGTTATAACTGATCTCTGATCAATCTCCCAACAGATTGAATGCTGATTGAATGAAAATGACGTTTGAGCTGGGGATTCATGAACCAAATGATGATTTCAGAGACCCAGATGAGTCAAACTGAATGTGGGCCACAGCTCAGATCACTTGATTTTGGAATTGTTTATTTTATAGTTATCTTTTATTATTAAATTGGTTAGACTATAAACATGACAGCTACAATGAAGCTAAAATATTATTATACTTTTTTTTCTTTGTATTAAAACATGAAATCATAGCAGTTTGACTGTGTTTGTGTCTATGTCAGGATTGTTTGGTCGTTTAGTGTTTGCTGTGAGAACGTCCTTCAGGAGCGTGTGAGGCATGAGCTTCACTGATCGATTGTTCTCCGTCTCAAACGAGCGTGTCGCTGTTCCTGGAAACTCCTGCTGAGACTTTAAGAGAGCGACGGAGACCAAACGCACTGCAGAATGAGATGAAACGCAGCAGATTTTACAGGTTGATAATCAGATTTGCTCTCAGAGCTGAAGAACACCTGAGTCTCGCTGATAACAACACAACAACAGGAACCACATCAGACCATACGCTGAACACAAATCACCAACACTAAACTGAACTCCATTGTGCGGGAAATATCTCTAGGCCTACATATATAAAGCAGTGAGATAATTCTACGTAAATCAGCGAGACATCTTGGTTGATGAAGTTCAGTAATTATACAACTTCAGCAATCATTTGCATTGCAAGTTGAGTACAGTAAATATAGCATGTAATTGTTCAAAAGAGCGGCAAACTTATTTAAATTCATTTAAGTGTATAGAAACAATGATTTAATAAATAAAAAATAGTATACACAAGTATATAATTGTCAAATAATCAAAGTAATACACATACACAAAAAAAATAACTTTTTTAAGTTATAAAGCAGGAAATACATATTATATTGGCCAATATGTAAATTTCGCAGCTGAGCTGGTAAAATGAGACTTGTGTCAGCTGCAAAGTCAATAAAAGTGGTGGGAAAGTGATTAGATTTTGATGAAAGATTATGAAAACAAACATTTCCTCCTTCAGAATAACATCCACGTTTGATTCAGAGGCAGTACATGTGCAGTGTTCAGGAGGTGAACCGGATGAGTTTTGATGTCTTGTTATCTTTTGCATCTCGTGAATCGGCTCGATGTTCCAGACGTCAGGACTCCTCCATCTGCTGTGGTTTAGCTGTGGAAACTGACGCACAAGTTGGCCGTCGCTTGGGTTTTTTGTTGGCTTCAGGTTCCCTGTCACATGTCACACAGCGTTTTTGTCCTGAGGGTGAATCCAGAGCAGCTTTCCGAGCTGCCTTTGGCTGTTTTTCACCAGGTTCTGAATCAGAAATCAAAAAACATTAGACGCTGTGTTTGTTCGGAATGTCCAACATCCGTAGAAGTTTTTAATGTCCTAACAGTCACTTAGCATAAACCTATGGTGTTTTAGGTGGAATGTAACTGAATTACAAATATACCTTTATATTAATCTATAGTGTAAGTGTAATTAGGAAAATATAAGAAAAACGTGGAAATTTTAGTTTTTATTGTCATCTTGAATGTTAAAGCTAGTAAAATGTTTAACACTTGTTGAAGCTAGTTTGTTAACAGTCCATATCAGTTGTCTCGCAATTTTTCTTCATAGTTTAGCAGTGAACTTTTCGTACTCTGTTTTCAAATAATGTGACATTATCCATGATTTCTCAATGTAATTATTTTTATATTCTGATAAGCTTGCTAAAGAAAAACTAGCTTTCAAAGTCTTATTCATTTTAGCAGTTCATCATGGTATTTTAGCATTAACATTATCCAAAGGCCTTCAGAGATAAAAAAGAGAATTACTAGCTTCTTGCAAATGCATTTGGAAAAAGAGTAATAAACATAAACATTACATTTAGCTTTTCTGAGAGCGTTATGAAATCTGATTTTAGTATGGGCTTTTCATTCATCTTCAAATAATGTGACGTTTTCCAAGATTTCTCTTTGTATTTCGCTTTATTTTCAATTTAGCAAGCTTTTCTGTTTTTTTTTTAAATTTTATTGTTGGTTCCGTTTCTTAATTTTAACACATTTAATGTTGTATTTTAGCATTAGCCAAAAGGCCTCCACAGATAAAAGAAAATAGTAGATTGCTGGGTTATTTTAAAACATCAAATAGATTGGGGGCTTCTGTAAGCTTCTGTAGCTTCCGTAAGAGCACAGCTGACTCCGATTGTCAGTCATTAAATTAGCTGTTCTCTTTATTTCCAGATTAATTTGTTAAAATGCTCGTTGGCATGTTGTTTCTTAATTTTAACAGTCTAATTGTGGTATCTTAACATTAGCAATAGCCAAAAAGTCTGCAATTTAAAAAATAGCATTTTCAGCTTGTTACTACACCACCAACAACTTTTCAAAAGCCACTAAACTAAGCAAAATTTAACGTATCCAACTTGGCGTTTAGCTTTTTTCTGACTCTGTCACTTCTGTCTGTATGATAACGTTTCAGCTCATTGTGAACACTGTAAAGAAGCAGCCGTGTGGCAAGTGGGTGAATACTGGTGTTTCCCAGAGATTTGTCTGTAAAAACGGTCTGTAATGAATGGCTCTCATTCAATCCGGCAGATTAGCATTGCAGAATCTTAATTTGCGCGTTGGGGGAATGTTGTGGCGAAGTAATTGTTTGTACACTAATCATGTACTGTACAGCAATGTGTAGGCATTTCCAGTTCTGCCTCTGTTGCGTTTTTAATCATGACTTGATTTTGACCCGGTTAGCCTCAGAAAAAGGGCGGCTCGTGCTAGCGCGTGCACAGGTCTGTTGGGTGCAGCCGACTCCTGATGCCTGAGGCCAGTGTGAGCAAAACAAATCATCAGTCACCGCTAAAGCCTCGCTCTACTGAGGTTAGGACTGAGGAGTTTAGAGGAAATGATAGCAGGGTTTTAATGCTTAGGAGCTATAAACTTATGCTAATACATGAATGGTGGAATGCATAATCTATTGATTGCTTAAGTTTGGTCTCTTTTCTCTTTCAGGATAAGTACGACAGTGAGTTAGTTAAACTATAAAGTTTTTGTATGATTGGTTATTTATTTGAGTGGGAGACAGTAGCCAGTAGTAGAATAAGCAGGTTTCCTGTGCTCTGGTGTACCTGTCTCACACACAGGTGTCAGTGTGTCTCCGACGCTCAGGTTGAAGCAGACAGTCGTGCGGCGCTACATGTTGTGTTCTGGTGCTCAGAGTCGCGAGCTGCACAGCTGATGTGACAGCGGCCCTTTCACAGCCCTGATTCAGTGTGGCACTGAAGAGACTAATTACCTCCTGTGACTGGCCTCACAAACAGCCCTGCAGTGCCCACTGATACCAACAGGCTAAAACATGCTGAGAACATACACCAGCAGTTGGGTTGGGTATCGTTTGGGTTTAAGATACCAGTGCCAAATCAAATCTTTAAAACAGTACCGTTACATTAATAAACACTCAACTGTGACAATATATATTAATAATCCATTGCTAATCAACTTTTTATCAGTACAGAACATATTTTCTGCCACATGAGATCACAAAAGAAGCATTTGACTGATTTTATGGAATAAAAATGTTATGTTATATATTATTTCACATAGATCAGCATATTCTATAATGTCTGAATTCTAAATCAAAATACATGTCTGATATGACTTAATTAGCATTAAATAAACAATATAATTAATTTTCTCAAGGATTAAATATTAAAGGAGAAAAAAAGAAAAATGATTGCACAACTATCAGTTAGGTGGCGATATGCACCAAGAATGTAGACGACCATTGAACAAAAGAAGAAGAAAGAAACAGCATGGCGCGCTTTTTCTTAGCATCTGTTGAGAATGTCTTGAGTCTCAACCAGGAACATACTCTGTGTTGAATGAACTTACTCGCGGGATGCATTGGAACCCCATACCTCCAGTAAGCAATGTTTGGGGTTAATGAATCGAAAGGTCAGAGTTTAGCTGATGGTAAGTTAACCGTGCTTTCTGGAATCCATTCTAGGTTTAGAAATGCTTCACATTGCAAGTCATTCTGGGAGGACAAGGAGAGAGCCACCACCTACAACACCATCTCCGTTTCAATAAAATGTTTGTGCAAAAACAATAAAAAGCTGAAAGAAATAATAAATGACACTTATAATATTGTATGTGCAATATCAGGTAAATTTATAAATGTAATTTAATTGTTTTGTAAGGTGAAATTGTTGATGAATTGTTTTTGTCTTTTGTTTTGGCGCCGTAATGTCCACATGAATAATGTATACAGTATCTCAAGTTCCCAGAATGCATCATGAAGCTAATGTACAGTTTTACAGTGCATTGTTTACAGTTTGTGATTTTATTCCAATACATCCACAGCTAAGCTATGAATACTTTCTTGTTGATGCTGTCAGGTAAATTTTTGTTGCATTAGTCTTTTACCCAGAAGGTGTTAAACATCAAATCTGGACTAAAGTGATGGAAAGCAAATGAAAAGAGTTTTTATTTTGGGCGCACTGTACTTTAATTAATACATCACACCATTAGAAGCATTTGGTATCATATTTACATTTTTTTATAGGTTTTAAATTGGGAGTGTATGTATACGTTTGGCGCTGAGCATCATAGTAATTTGCTAGCAAACATTTCAGCTGATTGAAAGATATTAAAATCAACACATAAATATAAACACAAGTACTTGAAATGTACTTTGGGTAAAGTTACTTAACCAATCTGGTGCAGTTGTAGAACTTTTTGTGGTGTAACTGACAAGAAACGGTTCCCATGCCGTGGCTAATGCATGCTATAGTGCATAAAGTGGTTACAGAAATGATTGAATTTAGGTTACTGAATGAAGTGATGTCAACTTGTTACGCTTTCTTCCCTAAATGTTTACTGAAACAGTTTATCTTCCCTCAGTAACCACTCAGAAACCACGTTTAAAAGACATTTCTTTCAGCAAGGCCTTCAGCTACTTCCATGTGCTGAACTCAGCGTTGCTTTAGTTTAATTGATAGTTTGAATAAGCTTTAGTGCTTCAACCTAAGCTTATTTCAGTTTGTTACCAAGACATCATTTTATTTTTTTTTTAAGTTCTTTTAAGTATTTTATATTTATTATTAATTTTATTAATAGTTTTAGTTGTCGATAATACCCCTGATATCTAATTTAATCTAATCCCCAACCACGCCCCCCTGGCTTTTTAACAGAAAAACACAAAATTTAAGGAGAGCTGCTGCCAAATGGAGATGGGAACTTCCAGAAGACTGTTGCTCTCCATGGTCCTCCAGATGAATGGAAGAAGAACTATGTTCCTGTGGTGAAGCAAGATGGAAAGACCATCAAAAAGATTCGGACTTAGAGCGAGATCATTAGTAACGAATGTAAGTAGTTAATAGTACAAAATTCTTTTCCTATCATACTGCATAATGAAAGTCACTATAAGCATTATTTATTCGTTAATATCACTTTTATATCACGTTAATATCAGATTACAAATCTTCTTAAGTCATATTATAGATTTGTTTGATTTTGTTTGAGAAATTAAACCTAATTCAGTTAGTCGCAGTGAGTTTATTTTTCATCTAATATTTTATTTTAGCTTTATTTATATCTTTTAAGTTAACGATATAATAGACAGCTAACGACTTGTGATTTTAGTATTGATTATTTAATATTTTAAGTATTGATTTTATTATTTTCAGGCCCATTGCTGTTTTCTGTATGTTTTATTTTATTTATTTATTTTGGTACGCCCTCTAAAAGTAGACTTCTTATCACTTGTGTCTGTGGCGGTTTGTTCCTGTTTATTTGTTTGTCTGAATGATAAGAACATTTACCAGTTTTTTTGTTTTTGTTTGTTGTTTTTTCCTGATCTTTCTCTTAACTGCTCTTATTTCTCATTATGGCTTCATCATCTGTAAGATGATGGGAATGTCCAGAGCAATCAAACACAAGCATTCAAAATCTAGATCTACACATATTTTAATATAGATTGTTTCAAAATCTACATTTACAGAAATGGTCAAAGCCAAATGTTTGTTTTTAACCAACATTTTAGAGAAAGTGATTGCCTGGAGAATTTGCTTTTTTTTTTGAAAAAGCAGACCTACTGTACATCTTTACAGATCCCAGATTTCATTCCCATTGTGAATCTTCAGGACCAAAACATGATAAGTGATTAATAATATCCATCATAAACCTGCATCAGTGGGGCTTTGTTTCTGATTTTGTGCCTCGGAAAAGATAATGACATGAATAAGAAAAAGCACTTTCTAACATACAGTAACACTGTGAAGGTGAAGGTGAAAGAGCATCTAGATACTGTCTATACATGAAACTCATGTTAATTGCAGTTGAAAACTACCTGTAAACGGTAACAATATTCACAAGATATCTGTTAAAGATTGCTTCATCTGGAAAGCATCTGGTGTGTATAAACTTCAAAATGTCAGTTTTACATACATTTCCTAAACGTCTATTTGATATATTTCTAAAAAACAATAAATTAAGAAAAGTTTAAGAATTCTCCTTGTAAGGCCTACAGCAAATGGCTGGTAGGGACTACAATGAACTACTTCCTGGGTTGGTGAAATCACAAACCCTGACATTTACATAATCCCCGCCCCCAGGTCACTCAATAAAGCTTGTGACAACAGACTAGTTCTGTTTTGCTGCTTATTACACCTAAACTTTGATACACACAAAATTGTGAAAAAATGCCCATCCTGGCGAGAATTCATGTTAACACAATCTGTTATGTCTTAAGTGAGTGTAAACAATTGAGAAAGAAAAGGCATGTGTAATAGTATATTAGATCTGTGTATTTGCTCTTAAAGTGACAGCAGCCTATAAATACCTGCTGCTGTCTGTAATCAAACAACAAATGACAAAGAGAAAATCACTGTCTGCTCGTGAATAAATAACTTTTATAATTTTTACTGTAAGGATGCATCTGTATTTTTACAGTAAAGACAATCCAGTGCTATTTTGTGTTTTATTACTAAATTCATTTTCTGCAGTATTTCAGTACCTAAATATTACTGTTAGAGCTACCTCTTAGTACAATTACTGGGCTATCCAAAAGAAAAGGTTATTAAATGTAACAATGCCAACTCATGAGTAAAACCTTCCTCCCAAACCATACTTATTGAAACTCTTTATCTAGAGCAGCATCTTCCCTCATTAACCAATTCATCCTGTTGATGTGCAGAAGACTACAGAGATTTTGAAGCACTCCTTGACAACTACAGTACACTTATTTGAGAGTGAAATGCAAGGATTTTCATTCATAATGAAGTTCATAATTTTCTTCATCTGTGTACCTTTTATTTATACAGGTGAGATTAATTTCATAACATCATTTAAAGGTTGAATTCTCTGTCAGCTAACCACATTTAGGTTCTGAGGAATAATGTTAAGAATATATATATTTCTCTGTCAGCAAGGATTTTGTCTACTTCTGTGTCTTAAACTCAGTGTTTCTTTACTTTTATTAATATCTTGAATAAGCTTTAGTGCGTCAGTGTAAACTTATTTCAGTTTATAGCCTAAACTAATATTTCTATTATATTCACTATTAATTTTGTTCTATTACAGCTATATTCAAGTTAAAAGGATGTTTAAAAAAAATCTGTTATCGATAATGTCACTAATGTCATATCAGATTTTTAATCAAATTCTCCCAATTATGAAATTCATTTTCTCTTTTTGAATTTATTTTTTATCCAGTTTTGTTTATTTTTGTCTAGTCCTTTATGAATAGCCTTTTGAACATTTTAATGTATATTATCCTGTTAATGTTCACCCTCCTTTTTTTAACATAGATCTGTAAATTCATGAACGCTTTGAAATACAGACCCAAGGTTGGTCTTTTAAACAGATTATAAGCACATCAAAACATTTAAGTGTAAAAAAAGTTCTAGAAGTTTGTTTACTGTAAAGCAAATGTAGTGAACTAAACATTTTATTTTATACAAAATGTTTTACAAAACAATTCGAACTCTAACATTGCTATAAAACCAAAGCCGTAGGTAACACTTTATAATAATGTTCAGTTGTAAGGCATTTATAAGTAACTAGTTAATGATGAACTAATCATTTACAAAATATAACTGTGTTCATAAATGATTAATAAGTGATATGTTAATATTTGTATCAATGTTTTGTAGATTGAGTTATAATCTGTTATTATTATTATTTTATGATGCTATTTTTTCAAGATAACTTAAGAGATTTGCAAATCATAAAAAACTTTTTAATCATTTATAAACACATAGGCATGTTTTGCAAATGATTAATTCATCATTAACTGATTACTTGGACATGACTTGTAAACTAATTGCCAAAACATACACATTGTTAGCATATCACTTAATTATTTCTTATGTATGTTTGGTAAATTATTAGTTTATCATTAACTAATCAATTATAAATTACTTACAACTGAACGTTAATATGAAGTGTTACCAATAATCTATTTAAAGTTAAAAGAAAAAACTGAATGACTCAGAAACAGTAATTTTATGAAGCTGTATGTGGTGATCAGAGAAAGAGTACAGCAGACCAACAAAATCAACATTACTGTTCTAATACAGCGATTCAATCAGTCATATGGTGAGTTAAAATACTTTATACTACAGTATCAAATGTCAAAGATATACATTAAAAAGGAGCAGTTCTTATGGCACCTTTTCTTCTTCAGGTGTTCACACGTATCAGAGGATGTATGGATGTGAATGGGATGATCAGACTGGAGCTTCAGAAGGGTTTGATCAGTACGGTTATGATGGAGAGGATTATGTCACACTAGATGTGAAGGCGCTCAGATACATCACACCTGTACAGCAGGGATTAATAACAATGAACAAGTGGAACAAAAACAGAGACAAGCTTGAATTACTGAAACAATACTACCAACATGAGTGTTAACTGGTTAAAATATTTCTTGACGTTAAGAAAAGTGGATTTAGAGAGAAGAGGTAGCTTGTCTTTGTGAACTTCACTTTATCAAATTTATATTTTATTATTATTATTATTTGGAATGATTAATTTGAAGTATTACATATCTTCCTCCCATTTATACTGTATCTCTTCCTCTCTCTCTTAGCTCCTGTAGTGTCTCTCTTACAGAAGGATCCCTCATCTCCAGTGTTTCAGTGTCATGCCACAGGTTTTTACCCATCAGCAGTCACTATCACCTGGTTAAAAAATGAACAGGATCATGATGAGGATGTGGATCTTGGACAGCTACTACAAAACGAAGATGGGACCTTTCAGAAGATATTCTCCCTCAATATTCAACCAGACGAGTGGAAGAAGAACCACACAAACCATGTTTGTTTGGTAGAGCACAAGGGAAACACCATCAGGAAGAATCTGAGAGAGAATGAGATCAAGAGTAACAACAGTAAGTTGTTAAAAGTGTGGTATAGTGTTTTTATGGTTGTTATTTTATTAATAATTTCCGTCACATCACACAGGAACGTGTGCCCAAAAACATTAACAACACAGTTTTTTTTTTTCTTCTTTTAAGAAGAAAAACTATTAGACCTGTGCTGCGATGCAACAGACGTTTTCCATTCCAGGTATCTATGCCAGTCGCATGACTGAAAACATTATTTATATACTATTATAGTTTGTATTAGTATTTGAAATCCTTTAGTTTGCATATTTTCATACTTATGTTTAATTTTCACTTACATTTAGTAATTTTTGTTTTTGTTATTTTTAAATATTACTATTAGGTTTGATTAATTTATAAATTTATTTTAGCGTTAACAGTTTTTTCTGGGAACCAAGACAACATTTTTTATTTTTGCTTAGTATGTTTTTCATACCATATTTATAGTGTTTTGATTTCAGCTTTTTTTTTCAGTTCACTAAATATTTATTTAATGCAATAATAATCCTTTTTTAAGGACCATCCATGTGCTTCTGTGTGTGGTGGGAGTGTTCATATTTGTACTGTAGTCCTTGTAAAGCAAGTAAGTATACTGTATGTTTACCTGTCTTTTTCCAATCTTTCTCTGAACTGATCTTATTTCACATTCAGTTGACTTCAGCTGTAGGCTGTTGGGAATAAATGTGGGAAAGCAAAGTAAGGAACACATAATATTTTCTTCCATCACCGTGTCCCTTCAGGGGCTCTGTAGGAAACTTTCCCAAATGTGTTCCCCCAAAAGTGTCTCAGGCGAAAGTTATTGGGGGAATGTAAACATTTTGGGGGGGAGTGCAAATTTTTGTGGATGAGTGTAAAATATTTTGGAGTTACAGTTCTGAGTCATGACAAAACTTTGAATGCTAATGTAACTTTACTCCAAAATGTCTTCAGACATCAAGAAATTAATAGTCTACTCTTATTCAGACTACTCCTAATAGTAAAAATCTCATGTAACTGAATAATTTGGAATAAATTTCCCAAATCTGATAAAAATTTCATTTGGATTTTTCAAAATGTGTTAAAATATGTAAAACTATTAAAAGAAAGACTCATTGTATTTGGTTTAAATATTAAGGTTTAGTTTCAAAAGTTTAAGATGTGTAAAATCTTAAGAGAAAAATGGTTTCAGAATTTGATGTTTATACAATTCTAATTTTATCTTTTACCTTGCAGTCTATCAAAATGAAAAGCAGGCCTAAAGATACAAATTCTTTAGAAGACTTTCTTCCAGTCGTCTGCAAAGACCCTGTATATCAGTCCAAACATGAATCTCCAGGATATGGGACAACAGATGATTTCCAGCATGCTCGTGTGACCAAAACATGTTTCAGTGGTGTATACTACCCAGAGACAGTTTTAGCAATAAATTTGCCTTTGAAAATAATATATTAAAATAGATGGTCCTATAAATATACTGTTCATTTTATTCAATTTGTTAGTTGATTATGTGTAGTTTGAGGCCTAACTTTTATGGGTTTTAACATTAGAAGAACATTGCAAATGTGTAAATTTTTTTCTTTAATAAAATGTAAGAAAATATAAAGCTGAAAAATATCTAATAAATGTAACCGCTTTTGTTGCAAGTGCAACATCAGTGCATGACTGTACAGTATGTTTTGTAAAGTATATGTGTAAAAATGAAGAAGCACAAGAATGTCTTGCATTTTAATGTCAAATTTGTAGTTTCATCTCAAATTCTATCTTAATCTCAAATGAACTTATAAATCACGTACAGTATCGTGTTCGTTGTGTTTGCTGGGAAAACCCTAAATTATGTCATTTTCATCTCACAGCTGATTTGACCACAATTGAAATATTTTTCTTGGTAACGAAAATGAAGAAATCTTTTTTCTGAATAAAGAAATTCATTTTAATAATTTCTGCATGCAATTGTACTCATTCCCGCAGGTTCCATGCTTAAAATGCCTCAAACATTTCAGCATTAAAAATACTTAGGACAACTGACGGAATATATATATGCACATTGCACACATGTTGCTATTGTAAACATTAAAGCAGTTTTTGATCTTTCAAGTGCAATAAGAAGAAGATGCGAATAAGAACTCAATTCAGTTCTTACATGCTCTCTGAGAGATGTTTACTGTGCTCGCTCACACATAAAGTTATTTTTCTAAGCATAATGCGCTTAAACTTTCTGATACACTCAAAATTGCCAAAATGTCTGTCACGGTGAGTACTCAGGTAAACACATTCAAGAAACAGCATGAAAATGTATCAGGTCTTAAAGTGACAGCAGCCTAATGGCGCTTTTCCATTACAAGTACCAACTCGACTGGACTAGACTAGCCTTGGCTAGACTTGTTTTTCGCTTCATTTTACATTGCAGATAGTACCTCCACAATAGTACCTGGTCATCATAGCAACGCCGCAGGAAACTGCCGTGACGTAATCTTCTACGCGACACACACCCGCTACCCACACGAGGAAATCTAGTGTATGCTGTTTTTGATCCTGGGGATGTGGCTCTTTCTCACAGCAAGAAGACAAACGTTGTTTCTGAAGAGACTGAGGGCAACAAAACAAAACATTGCTGAAAAAAACTGGAGAGTTTACTCCATCTGGCTCGTGCAATGATGATGCAGTG
Organism: Carassius carassius; assembly: GCF_963082965.1. Taxonomy (NCBI): domain Eukaryota; kingdom Metazoa; phylum Chordata; class Actinopteri; order Cypriniformes; family Cyprinidae; genus Carassius; species Carassius carassius. Next base: position 4,253,798 of record NC_081770.1, on the reverse strand, counting down.
AATAGTGATGATTCTCTCTGACCAATCAGCAGTCTGCCGTGTTTTCACGTCACGTTTTAGTATCCCCAGTCTGTGATGATTAGGGGTGCGATTGTCCCATTTACCAAAAGGTTTGGGAGCACTTCATGCTTCCTTCTGCTGACCAGCTTTTTGAAGATGCTGATTTCATTTTCCAGCAGGATTTGGCACCTGCACACACTGCCAAAAGCACCAAAAGTTGGTTAAATGACCATGGTGTTGGTGTGCTTGACTGTCCAGTAAACTCACCAGACCTGAACCCCAGAGAGAATCTATGGGTATTGTCAAGAGGAAGATGAGAAACATGAGACCAAACAATGCAGACGAGAAGAAGGCCACTGTAAAAGAAACCTGGGCTTCCAGACCACCTCAGCAGTGCCACAAACTGATCACCTCCATGCCACGCTGAATTGAGGCAGTAATTAAACCAAAAGGACCCATAACATGTATTGAGTACATGTACAGTAAATTTACTTACTTACTACTATGATATCATAACTCCAACCATTTCAAAATGTTTTTGTGTCATGGAATGTAGTTGAAAGTTTTTATTATAAGTGAGTATGCAATTTTACACTAATATGAGCTAAATATGTAATAAAGATAACATCTAGGCTATTATGTATATAAATTAGCTTCTGTGTTTTCAGAGATGAGAGCTCCATGACGTCAGCAGCAGTTCAGCATTCATAAACCCACCCGAGAGCACCTCACCTTGGCCAGATCTTCTGGAATTTACCATTGGCTCTAATGTCTCTATAGCGGTTAAACATGAAATATAATTAATTTGGGGTAAATCTCAGAAATTGGGGTCTCAGAAATAACCGACTGTGAAGCTCCTTGAGTCGCATGATTGTTTGCAGGCTGCTGGATGAGAGAATCTGAAGATGTAATTTGGGCTTGGAAATCTTCAGCGAGTCTCGGATGGAGCCCGTGGCTAGCAGCAGGGAAGCGGGATTGTGTGTGTGTGTGTTGTGTGTTTTCCTGCCGGCGTGCTCATCCTCACTACCTCTCGTCGAGATAATGGCCGCTGGAATCGCACTGCAAGCGCTCGGGCCCCTGAGAGTGAGAATAAACCTGCTGGGAGGAGAGAGAGAGAGAGGGGACCTTCACTGTTTCAAACAAGAGGGCAGGGGAGGTGAGCCAAAACACACGGCGAAACCTGTTTATACTCCTCCTGAAGCTCCAGGGCGCCTCACGTGTCACTTCATTTTCATTACCAAGAATAATATTTCAGCAGAGGCCACACCGGCACCGTGGGGTGGAAAATTACACGATTTTAGGGTTTTATCATTTGAAACATCGGAAGGAGTTTCATTTTCTGAGAGACACTGAAGGGATGGAGAGAAACCTATAAAAGAGAATACAAATCTGTACTTTACAACAGATGTAAAAGAAGAAGAAGAAGAAGAAAAACGAGCTAGTACACCAAGGTAATTGGGGCATTCCAAAACTAAATTAATACATGAATAAATAAACACACACAATACTAGTGTAGAGCAACAAACAAAGTAAAATAACTAATAAAAGTTATCAAGGCAACTACTGGTGTGGTGGATTATTTAAAGAAACAGTGCACCCAAATTTACATTTCACTAATTAACAATTAAACTATAAATGTTTTATTAACACTACTGTTAATGCACGAACAACTGGTAATTTTAGTATAAACCCGTAAATCTGCACAATGTTTTCATGCTGTGGTGCATTCTGGGAGAAAAAAATTATAAATGCGAGAAAAAAAACGATATTGTTGTAAATACTGTTCCGCTTTTACACCTTATCGATGATGCATACACTGTAAAATGTAATTAGTTGACTTTACTTAGAAAAAGTTAGGAAACCAGTTGCCTTTAAAAGTAGTTAATTTTAGTTAATTTTGCATAAACTCAAAAAGCACCAAAAATGTGCAATGCAAGTGCAACTAAATAAAAGAAACTCCATCAAGGATCATGACTGTTTGACAATCTTTGAGCTGAAATGAAATTCATGAAAAAAGGGGAAAAATACGAACACTTCCATGAATCTGAAAATTTACGTCAGTACAGCGATTTAAGCAACTATTTAAGCAAAAATTTGTTTTGCTCATATTTCATGAATGAGTCTGAATAACAAAGACATTAAACATAAAAATGTAATTTGATTAAAATCTTGCCATGAAAGATCAGTGGTGCCAGACTGTTGATTTTGATTAGCACAATCCATGACAATCCCAAAACTGGATTAAAAAAAAAACAACACATCCAATTTAGCTGTGCATCGCTTACATATTTAACCACATCAACTCTGGGGACCCACCGGTGGGTCCAATATTGCATATGCCTAATTCTCAAAAAATCAAAATAACAGCTGAAGTGGTTAATTGAATTATTATATGATTGATTTATGTATAAAAATTGAGCAATTAAAAAACATAACAAACATGAGCTGACTCACCTTTGCATGTGCTTCTCGCGTCAGAATTGCGTTGCAGATCGACTACACCTATTGGTGGAACTGCACATGACCACTCGAAAACGGTAAAAATATGCATTATTTTAAGTACAGCTTACTTGAATCCATTTAGTTTAAAAACTTTCTGTGCTAAAACGTTGAGATTACTAGGTTGTGGTCCACAACCTTATTTAAAACAAGTTAATTTCACTTAATTTTATTAGTAACATCATCAGTTACATTTTACAGTGTACGATGTACAGGCGAGCAGATAAACCCAGAATATATGCAATACGCAACGTGCTAAACAGTTAATTGTTTTCTCTATAATATATAGAAATACATAGAAAGCAAGAAACCGCAAGATACCAGGTGGGCTTTCCCATGAAGATGTGACGTTAACAACTATAAACAACTTACTGTTGTTTCTCTTGATCTCGTCCTCAGTCAGAATCTTCTGGATGCTCTTTCCCTTGAGATCCACCAGATCTAAAGTAGGTTTATAGGGTTCTATTGGTGGTTACATTACTTTGCAATTTTTACAGTGATCTGTAGAGTTACTTGTAGAGTTTTAACAGGAAGAGGAAATCAGGACTCTTAACGAACAACTTGGCGATGGTCTCAAATCCATGTGTGAAGATGACACTCTATATTTTTAATTGAACTAAATACATACAGTATCAGTTCTAGTGCATAAACATCCTTAGGTATCTGAGTTTATTGCTACTGTATATAAACACGACCGTGTCCAGTTGATTGGTGGGTTTCTTTGTGAAAGAGCAGAGATCCAAGCTTTCACAACTACAGTATGTTGTTAAAAGATACTGTTTTTATCATAAGCTTCTTTAATGCGTGATACGGTTTGTTGTTTTAACGTAATACATATTTTCATAACATTGCAGAAAAGCTATGATATTGTTTGCACATCCTTTTGCAATGTTTTATGATTTTTCTTTTGTTGTTGTTGGTACATTTAATGTTTACTTTAAATCTGCAGATTGTGTTTTAAACCCAAACAAAACATTCCAGAAACATTGGCGTTTGTTTGTTTCTAGTAAAATAGCATTCAAATAATGCATATGAACAAAGGCATTTTCACTGTTTCCTTTAACGTTTAATTGTAACATGAAGATTGTTATTATAAACCCAAACGGATCATTCCAGAAACATTGCTATTTGGTTATTCTAAGGAAAGATATGCTAGAATGCTAATTTTAAAATGTATTTATGACTTAAATGTCTAACAACCTTTACCTACATCAAACCTATAACTGCTTAAATTAACATTTAATTTAAATGTGCAGATTGTTACTATAAATCCAAATTAAAAGTTACAGAAGCTTTGCTGTTTTTTAATTCTGATGATATGATGTTATGAAATGTATTTATAACTAAAATGTTTAACAGATGTATCACATTAAACCTATAAACATTTAATTTTCAGTTTGATTAAACATTTAATTTAAATATGCAGATTGTTGCTATAAATGCAAGCGAAACTTTCCAGAAATATTGCTGCTTTTATAAAGAAGTTAAGTTACAATTATGTTTAGTAATGTATTTATGACTAAAATGTTCCACAACTTATAAGTATATACATTTTCATTGTTTAATTAGACATTTAATTTAAATATACAGATGAAATTATTTTAAACCTAAAGGAACATTGCATAAAAGTTGATGTTTGGTTTTTGTAGGGAAATTAGATTATAATGATATTTCAAAGAATTTTATTTTTGGTATTTTTACATTGTTTTATAATGTTTTATGACTGCTGTATAAAATCAAGATGTGAAGAACTAATGAGTGCAGTGTTAAAGACCAAAAAGAAGGAGAAGGAGATGAAGGACCACAGGCTCCTCTGCGGGGGGCGTATTTGATTAATTTGATTTATCATTTCAGTTACCAAACCATCATTAAACGCATGTTTATTACCTAGGACCCCGAGAACAGATTGCAAGGCCGTAAACCGCTGTCAGAAGCCATTTCCGAAGAGGACAAGAGATTAAACATGAAGAAGAGCGGCAGAATGGTGCCAGTGGCTGGTATATATAGATCTTCACCCCACAACATGTATTATGAATCCAGACAAATGGGCTTTTGCTGTTTCTGCTGCACAGATGCGTTCATAAACCCTTGTTCAGCTGCGAAACAACAGCCTTGTGTTTGTTCATGAGCTTTAAACAGGAGAAGATGATGCTCTGGTGTGGCGAATGAAGAAATACACACCCATTCAGTTTTAGGTGAACTAGTCCTTCAAAATAGGATTTTTGGATTTATTTTTATTTTTTTGCTGCCCAATTGGCTCCTCCATTTGTTATGATTTGATGGTTTTAGCTTAAGTCCAACTGACTGTTTTAAATGAAATGAAATGTTCCAAAAACATTGCCTTTCGTGTGTGTTTCTGTAGGAATATAATAATTATGTTAGAATGATAATTTGAAATGTATTTATGACTCGACATGCTTAACAACATGCTAAATGCTTAAAGGGTTACTCCACCCCAAAATGAAAAATTTTAATTAATAACTTACCCCCATGTCGTTCCAAACCGTAAAAGCTCAGTTCATCTTCTGAATACAATTCAAGATATTTTGGATGAAAACCAGGAGGTTTTTTACTGTCCCATAGACTGCCAAGTAAATGGGACACTCAAAAGCCTCCTGGTTTTCATCCAAAATATCTTGAATTGTGTTCTGAAGATGAACTGAGCTTTTACAGGTTTGAAACAACAAGGGGGTAAGTGATTAATAACTACATTTTCATTTTAGGGTGGAGTATCCCTTAAACAACTTTACCACATCAAACCTAAAAACATACATATATTAAAAAATCATTTAATTACTTAATTTAAATGTACAGATTATTGCTTTAAATACAAATAAACTTTGCAGAAACGTTGCTGTTTTTGGTAAAACAATTACAGTAGACTGTTTCAAAATGCATTTATGACTAACTTTGCCACATCAAACCTATAAATACATTTTATATGCAGGTTGTTACTATTAATCTAAAATAAACAACAAAATTGCTGTTTTTAAGAGTAAAATTACATTCAAATGATGATGTGAAATGTAATGACTTACATTTTTAATAACTTTGTCACATCAAACCTATTAATATGTACATTTTCACATTTAAATCGGCAGGTTGTTACTTTAAATAACAATTGAAATTGTAAATTACATGAAATTATGTATTGATATGTTTCACTAAATTTATCACATCAATCCAAAAACAAATAAATGTGCAGATTTTTATTAAAAACCTATATGAAAGGTTATGTTAACAAAATTTGGGTTTTGTGGTAAAATTACTTTAGAAGGGGTTTTAAAATGTTTTTAGTTCTTTGTTATCTCTAACAACTTGACCACATCATACTTATAAACACAATTTTCACTGTTAAGTTTGAATTTTGACAGCAGCCAAATTAAGCAGGGAAAGAAGATCGCGAAATGCTGGTGTCACCAAATAAAGAAAGACTCGTTCAGTTACGTCCCGGCAAGCGTACAGACACGAGGGTGAGTAAATAAAGACATGGCAACCGTTTTTGTTCTACTGAAAGGGGATTTTTAGATTTGTTTTCCCACCTGGCCATCGGCTCCTCCATTAGTTATGATTTGGCAGCTTTCAGACGCGATTCCTCGTCAGTTTCAGTTTAACTCGCGCCATTACAGAACGCACTGCGTTTACCGGCGGGAAGAGTCTGTTGGGTAAATGGCGACCTCTGCTACCTTTCTCCGCTCGAGGAGAATAAGCGCGGGAAGATGAAGTGCACTTGTCACCACGTGTAGCCGCGCTCATCTGTGAGGATACTTGTTGTTGTTGTTGTTGTTTGTTTTTCTAAATAAGAGCGTGATGCTGAGAGGAAATCCATCAATGCTCCAATAAATGTGATATATTTGTAGATATAGAGGTATTTGTCAAAGCAACACTAGGAGGTCATGTTGTTCAAGTGCAGCTGTGGCGTTTCACATTTAAACTCTGAGGCGACTGGAAGACATTCATTCTGCTTTTGCGAGGAAAAAATCAAAGTCTCATATGACCTGGCTAAATCTTATTCAATCTACTAAGAACATGTACAGGTTATATTTTATGCAAGATTGGTGCCATTATATGTAACTGTAAACGTGCTTTAATGAAAAAAAGTATGTAATTTAGGTTTAAAATGTTAGTTAAATATAACTTTTTTCTGTGCATCTAGACCTAAAGTGTATTTTCTATCATGCATTGTTTTTTTGTTTGCACATGAATATTCAATCAAATAAACAGAATTAGATTTAAATTATTATTTTTATTTCTTTGGAGGGTAAATTGTGATTTGCTCTTTTTTTTTTTTTAGATTCGCCAGTGTTGGATTTATTATTAGTCACCTGTAATTCCTGACATTCCTGCATGTTGTTTTGGTTTTTCCTAACCGTGTTTCTGGTTTTCTTTAGATGTGACAAAATGACAAGCCGAGACAAAACTCGAAAGTTTGTAAGTCAATGAGTGCCATCTGCTAACAAACAAACAAACGCCAGAGGGACTGATAACAATACATGAATCAACATGGAAATGAGAGAGGAAGTCAGAGAGCAGAAATCATCTCCTCTGAGATAGAGAGAGAGACAGAGAGAGAGAGAGAGAGAGACAGAGAGAGAGACAGAGAGAGAGAGAGAGAGAGAGAGAGACAGAGAGAGAGAGAGAGACAGAGAGAGAGAGAGACAGAGAGAGAGAGAGAGAGAGAGAGAGAGAGAGAGAGAGAGAGAGAGAGAGAGAGAGAGCTTGTACATCTGAACCCAGAGAACAGTTACAGCTCCATTCACTTCCTGTCTGCACTCTTTAGTGTGTGCGAGATCAGGATTAGAGCTTCTAAAAGCATGCTGGGAAGACTACATAGAAATATCATCATTATATAATATAATTAATTTTTAATTCTTTTGCAATTTTAATGTTTTAGCTATTAATAATATATCATTTAGTTTACTGATATATTTTTTATAATTTAATTATTTCTATGTATTTGTGAGTAACATTATTTTATATAAATGTTAAAGTATTTTTATATATATTCAAATATATTATAAATTACATATTAAATGCATTTTTTGTTATTTTCATATTAATATTTTATATACTTGCTTTCAAACTTTTAGATAGTGTTATACTTATTTTTTAAATTCATTTTAAGTTTTATATGAATTTATTATTATACATTTTATGACTTTTTATGTATTTTAAACTCCATTAAATTACTTTTTTACATTAATAAAGTTTGTTTTTAAATAAATGTTTTTTTTATAAAAACTATTAAATAAATATATATGTGTTTTATGCTTATATAACTTTTTTGATGTATTTTACATATACTATATATATATATATATTTAGCAATAATATTTTATATTTTAATACTTTTAGCAATATACAGTACAGTATGTGTTTCATATTAATGTTTTATAATTATATATAATAATATATATATTTATAATTGATGAATTTTAAATATTTTACATTTTACATTTCAATATAGTTTTAAATAAATGTTATGACTTTAGTTTTTTTTACTAATTTTGTAATTTTAGATTATTATCAATTAAAGCTAAAAGCAAAACAAAAACTTGCATTAAAATTAATTTATTTAAACTAGTTGTGAACAAGTCTAATTTTCATATGGATATATAAAAAAGTAATAATGCAAATTAAAAACAAAAAAAAAAAGACAAAAAAAAAATCATAAATATTAAATTCATAATAAAATATCATACAGAATACTAACAAAAAAACAAGTCATCAATAATACTAAAATAAGAGTTAAATGCATGAACACGGTGAATGCATTTGAACCATTTTTATGTTAATATGTCTTTAATACTTTAGTTTTTGATCCAGTTTGATGTTAATTTGACTGTATATTTCAGATGCAGCTCTAGATGATTTCAGGTGAGTGTGATCATGTCTTCTCTCAGATCTCTGTTGTTAATGATCTGTGTTTGATTGGTTGTGGTGTCACAGGTCTGGTCCTGGATGAAGGTCTGTGTCGGTCTGTCGCTGTCTGACCTGCAGAAACGCCTCATTAACAGAACAAACGATCCATTCCTGTGTGTCCTCTAATAACGGCTGTGGTCATTAGTGCTCCGCTGAGACTCTTCCTCCTCCTCTTCCTCGCGATCTACAGGTGAACCACTGCGACTCACAATCAGCTTTAACAGAGAAACAAACATCACATCTCTTCAGTTGTACAGTATTAGCTTGACAACTACACACAAACAAGCATGCAGAAATTACACGAATAAAACTGATAAACTGATACTTCTTCATTTAAACTTTCACCATTTATGTGTATTATTTAATCGGTTATTTTTTATTTATTAGCATTTTTCTTTACATCAACAATAGCCTTAATAATGAAAAATATATTTGTATTTTATTTTTTATTGATCAGTTTTAATTTATTATATTTTTTCTTTACACCAACAATTGCCCTAATAATAATAATAACAATTATATAATAATTATACCCTCACTGTGCAATAAATAAATATAATAAAATCTGAATATAATATCTCGACGAGATTAGAAGCTATTTAAAAATTGCTAAATAAGAATATTAACTAGTAAATCAAACACATAAATAATTTATTGCAAAATATCAAATATTTGCACACATCAGAATTCAGAGTTTGGGATTATAAAAGCTATTTTAGAAAGAATATTAGAAATATTCAAAAATATTTATCATTTTTAATATATATATTTTTTTGTTATTGTTGCTTTATTAAAAATATTAAAATTATAAATGTGGCTATTTATTGATCATTGGTGTATTTTATTATTTTGCTGTTGCGTTTTTTTAAAGTCACACTCAGCTCATATACATAAATTAGCACTGTAATTATGGCATGTAAATATGCAATAAATAAATGTTAATGCTAACGTGATTTGCTAAAGCCCATGTGAAACAGCTTTTAGGAGCAACACTGTGACTGGAATATCTGCCAGATGTTTTTCTGGTAATATATCACACTGTTTATATGAAGGGATTCGCACAGAAGAGCCTTTGAATATTCAGTCATTAGTCAGAAGCAATATTTACTATTATAATCAACGATTCCAGTTCAATCTAATAAAGCCTGCCTTACTGTACCATGTTTCCTAGATGAGACACACCCACTTAGACAAAAGCTGAATGTTTGATTGACATGCAAAGTGACCAATCAGAGCTTGCGGTGTCGTTTAGGGGCGGGTTTACCTCAAATAATCACTTCAATCATATAAAATCAGTGAAGTCAGTCCACAGATAATGATAAATGTGTGGATTTGTTTGCTAGTTTGTCTGGATCTGACAGTTTTGTGTGGCTTGAATCCTCTGGGATACAGAGAAAGCAAAAAATTAACTTTTGGACAAACAGTAGTGAGTCGGTGAAACACTGAAGAACATTTTTGTTATTTTTTAGGTATTGTATTGTGTATTGTGTTTACAGTAAGTAAATTAATGTTTGGATTTTTTGAACACGGCAGATTAGTGGAAGAATATAAATTATTAATGTAAAATTATGTTTAAAATAATTACTTTTTTTCTGATGCATATCTAATATTTTTATTCTCTTAAAACTGTGCATTTGAATGTTTATTACCTCTAAGCCTCACCTCTAAGTATTACACGCTTGTAAACCTTTAAAAATTACTTTAATGTAAGTCATTTATCTTTTTATGAATTGTTAATGTAAAATTATTATAAAAATATATATTTTATTATGTATAGTTACCATATTATCAAAAACTATTTTTAACATTTTTGTGCCACAAAACCTGCATCGTAAGAAATTTTATGTAAAAACAATTGTTTAATGATTTAGTTGAAAATATATAGTTATTAATGTAAAGTTATTTAAAAAAATAATAAATAATATTTGTTATATATTTAATATCGTTCATTGTCAAACTGTGTTTTTAAATATTTATTGCTCCATAAACCTCCATCGCAAGCACATTTAAGTAAATAAATTATTTAAAATGTATATAAAATGATAAAAAATGATATGAAATAATACATATTTAATATACTTTATTGTACTTTATTGTTTATTGCACCATAAACCTTCATTGTAAGTACTTTAAATTTATTTTATTTATTTGATATATATTTTTAATGAATTTTATTGTTTATAGCACCATAAATGGGGAGAAACTCACGTGGATGACATTGACACACACACACACACACACACACACACAAACACACACAAACACACACACACACACACACACACACACACACACACACACACACACACACACACACACACACAGCAGGTGACTTTGAAGCTGGAATAGCTGCAGACGATCCAGCAGTGGTTTGCATTGTGGGTATTTGGTTTCAGTCAAGAAAAACTGTCCAATTAGGGAAGCCACAGTATCGATCTGCAAAACCAGTCAATCTACAGTATCACACACACACAAACACACACACACACACACACACACACACACACACACACACACACACACACACACACACACACACACACACAGAGTTTCAGAGAACAGCTCAGTTTGTCTTCATGCTCATGCTTTACTTTATATATATATATAAAATATTTGAATAATATATGAATGATAAGATTCATACATGAATCATTAAACGCTTTATGAATATGCAGATTATTCAGCACCATGGTATTGCCACAGTACTTGTTTGTAAAGTTCTCCACATGTGTACTGATCTGCCTGTAGCTAGCAAACATTACAGGGGGTTTTCTTTGAATCCGGCTGTTTGCGCTGTTAAATACTTCTGGCCTTGGTTTCAGTGAAAGTTTGCTGCGAAAGTCTTTCAAGCGTTTCCAGATTTGTTTGTGTGAAGTGATCCGTGTCTCCCGCTGTGAACGAAATGAAAATAATTAGTTCTGGGATGGCCTTACTCACAATGTAGTACAAAGCAAAAACTACAGATTAACTGTTTATGAAATAAAGCACACAGTACATTCAATTTACCGCTATAGCTAGCCACCAAAATTGTGAACTCGTATGCTAATCACTGTAACTGCCTTCATATCTCAATGCTAATTGCTATTAGCCATGTGTTATGATCATATATGTTGACAGGAATGTTTAGTTGAACACATTTATGAACTGACTGACCTTATAATGTTGTTGTTTAAGTTACTTTAGCAGCTAGTAATAGCATTTCATGCTACTTTTTAATCTGTGAGACTTTTTTGCTAGCCCAATCGGAAACGATGATTTCTATGCTATCAGTGTGAAAGAATCTCAATCAGGAAGTTGTTTGTTTGTTTTTAGGCACTGACAAACATTAACCACGAAAACAAGAAGTTAGCCACCATGTGTAGCAGATTAGCTTATCGCATCTGTTAAACACAAACAAACACGGTGTAGCTACGAAATGCATACAATCCCATTCTACACATGTTCAATGTGAACTAGCATTATCAGTAAATGATGTCTGAGCTGCAGAAGAATGATAGTCATGCTAAAGTAATCATTAATGCTAGTGCATAGTCTTGAGATAATTGCGTTGACGTGGTGCATGTGAGTCAGGCTCGTTTCCAAGAAACTCAAACCTGATTTGGATTTTATTCTAGCGCTGTGTGTTTGAATGTTGTTATTGCTGTTGTATGTGTATGATGGGATTAGCACTGATGTTGACCTACCCCACAAACAGGAAGTTAGAATTTGCACTGAGTACATCATAGCTGTTCTCTGAGAGTCTCTTGCGGTATTTTGTGCTGCGATTTAATTGTTAATGCTAACAAATCACAAAATCACTCATTTTAGCATAGCATATTAGCAGTTAGCAACCACTCAGGATAACTTGGCATTGTGGCCAAGTGGTTTCTTTTTTTGGTTTGTTGGCATCTAAAATTAAGAGTTGTTTTGTTATTTTAATGTATGGAGATGTGGTTTTGTGCTCTAACTACATGCATCTGGATTGTAATCAAGGCTAGCGACTCGATGGTGAGCCTTTTTAATTTCGCTTCCATCACGTCTAGCTTGTAAATGACAATCATGATTATTTAACGTGCATTCGGTCCTCTGTTCGTGTGTGTGTGTGTGATTACAGGCCTGTCTATGCTCATCAAACCTCCCACAGCAGCTTAACAGCTAAAACAACATATCTCAAAGCGTTTGTACTCACGATATTATGCTAAAAAAAGAAATCAGAGATGTTAACTTGTGGCCTACATTTCAACTTGGGCCATTTAAACTGGTTTTGATTTGTTGAAAAACCAATACAGCCAATAACTGCTGGTGTTTTTGTGCTTTAATGTCAATTTAGGATAATGGATAATGTTAGCTAATAGCTAATTAGCTAAGTAGCCTTCCCACCTCATATGTCTTTGTTTCTAGGTGACGATCCTTTTGCATTACAAAGGAAACTTGAATGCTGTCTCATGTTTACATTTCATCATCTTTAGCATGTAGCATTCATGTTTGATTCTTGGCACATGTCAGTATTTTGACGTTGTTGCACGGTTAGCCCATTCCCATCTTACGTTTTTCATACCGGATTACAAACAAGTCTCCTTGGTGCGCTAGTATAGTCTCCATCCTTGCTATCCACCATATCTTTAGCATTAGCGCTAAACACAATCCTGTTTCTGAGTAACATCATTTGCAGTGTCATTGGTAGCTTGTTTCAAGACTAGCTTCTTGCTAATCTCATGCAGTCACAAAGTGTTTCTCATTATTTTCTTGATATAGAGCTCAAAATAAATTTTACTTTCGTATTGTGATGTATTTCTGGATATGTAATGAGGAATTATGACAACAATTTCACAACAGGCTAGCTAGCTACTTACTATCGTGCTTATAATGTGAACTCTGGATATATAATGAGGGATCATGACGACAAGTTGGCAACAGGCAGCTAGCTACTTGCTATCATGCTAATCATATGAATTCTGGATATATAATGAGGGATTATGACAAAACAGGGTGGCTAGCTTCTTGCTATATTGCTAATCTCTCCCAAACACACTTTATTTCTCATTGAAGTCTTGATATAGCATACATGCCAACCCTCCCTAATTTTCCGGGAGACTCCCGAATTTCAAAGCCCCTCCCGAAAATCTCCCGGACCGACCTTTCTCCCGAATTTCTCCCGATTTCCACCCGGACAACAATATTGCTACACCATCCGTCACTGGGCGCCGTTTTAGACCAAACGCTTGCGCTCCATGGCATCTGTCGTTGCTATGCAACCAAACTGCGCTCTCCATGATGACGACGAAGAAGTATCAGCAAAGGATTAATTGATTTCTAGCCTCACCTCGGCTCGCATTAGCTTTACTACTAGATATATAGCTTTACCCCCCCCCCCCGGTCCTTTTTAATATCTCCCTAATTCTGAGGTCTCAAGGTTGGCAAGTATGTGATATAGTGATATAGAGTATTCATTTAACTTTCATTATGTGATATAATAATGGATATATCACAAGAAATTATGACTAAAAATACACAACAGAGCAGCTAGCTTCTTGCTAACATGCTAATCTAATGAAATCACAAATTATTTCTAACTAAAATTGTGATAGAAGTCAAAACCATTTTCACTTTTGAAATGTGATGCATTTCTGAATGTATAATTAGAAATTATGATGACAAATTTGTAACCGGACAGCTAGCTACATGCTACCATGTTAATTTCATGGAATCACAAGGTATTTCTCATTTAAATCCCAATAAAGTGATTAATTCCCATTTTACTTTCATAATGTGATATATTTGAGGATGCATAATGAGAAATTATGACGACACATTCAGAAAAGGACAGCTAGCTACGTGCTATTATGCTAATGTCATGAAATCACAAGGTATTTCTAATTTAAATCATGATATAGTCATCAATACCCATTTTAATTTCATAATCTGATGTATTTCTAGATGTGTGAAGATAAATTACTACTTGCTAACATCCTAATCTTGTCACTTCAGTGCAATCCTTAAGCTTTTCTTTCTCATTAAAGTCATAATATAGTGTTTTCAACCCACATAACATGATGTATTTCTGAGTGAAACTGGATATTACAATTTATCCGTGTTTAATAGGATGGGGGTGGGGGTAGTTTTATTTACTTATTTCTGGATTGACATATGCTAGTACATTGGAAGTAGATAGTATCAGTTTTGATTTCATGTTAGCATTTCGTCCCAAATCTTTAGCGCATGTTGTCAGCTAGCATGTAGATCAGATTGACCACCATCAGGATGAGCTGCTGTGACACAGTGGTGCCCCGACATCTTGTTATTGAGCTATAATGAGTTCCTTAACTATTTATCTGCTAATTTATTTATGATGAAGTTGTAGCAGCGTGTTTGCCAAGCCTGGAAGTCATTAAGGGACTAATTAGTGGAGTTTTCGTGGCAGCCATGTTTGGTGGCGGAGAGAGTTCGTGGCTTATGCATGGCAGACGAGGCTGTTTCTGTCAAGCTCTTGCTCTCTTCCCCGGGTGCTGTTCGTAACATCGACGTGTTGGCACTTCTCCAGGCCAACTGGTGTGCACAGAGTCGCATGTCTCCAGGGCAGGTTAAAACCTGGCACTGTGCTCGCCGGAGCTCTGGGGGCTCACACAAATACGAGCCACACACACCGATGCTCCTTTCAGATGCGGATCACAGCTGCCCCGGATCATCATTACTGACTGCTGCTGTTATATTATACTCAGAGACGGAAAACCACTAGCATGGCTAGTGTTTGCAAGCGTTCTTAAAAACATGTTTTCCCTGTATTTGTATTTATATATTTAATTTTGGGGAAGCTTTAGAGGAGTTTTTAAGTTGAATTAGTTCTACTTCAGCTTAAAAAGAGAACTATTAGTAAGCCAATTTAAGCTAAACAGTAAAAAAAAAAATTGTAAAAAGAATATTTAAATATTTATGTATTTATATTATTATAATTTTTTATGTATAAACTAGTGCTGGGCAACGATTCATCGCGATTAATTGTATCCAAACCAAAAGAGTTTGTTTGCATAATATACTGTGTATGTTTATTATGTATCTAAATACACACACATAGATGCATATATAAAAAAAAAATAGGTTATGTTTATACAGTTTATTAATTATATTTACATATAGTTTAAATTATATGAGTGTAAATATGTACTTGTAAATATTTTCAAAATATCTACTGTATGCGTCTGTCTTTATATATACATCATAAATGTACACACACACACGTTATATAAACAAAAACTTTTATTTTTGATGCGATTAATTGCGATTAATCATTGCCCAGCACTAGTTTATACATAAAAAATTATAATAATATAAATACATAAATATTTAAATATTCTTTTTACAATTTTTTTTTTTTACTGTCCTCTTAAAAACATCAGCCCACAGAACACACACACAAGTAATCAGAAGATCCGTCATTTTTGCTGTGACGTCACCTTTGTTTCCTTGTATGTGATTGGCTGAAGCCTTTTTGTCGCCTCAAAAGTAAAAAAAAATCGACATCGAAGCAAAAAAAATAAAAGTAGTTTTTTCGCCTCAGCACATTCGCGTTCGGTGTGAAAGCACTCATTACACAAACAGCTGATCAAAAAATAAAACCATCGCGCGAATTATTCGCACGTCAAAATCGCGTCCAGTGTGAAAGGACCTTAAGAGGACAGCTCACCTTAAGCAGACTGCCAGACGCTGCTCCGGATGAATTGGTTCCCTGAAGTTTGTGGTTTGTCTCGTCAGATGCAGTGCCACTATCTGAAGGAGCTCCTCGAATTGTCCCACAGACATCCGAAAGTAAGTGCGGAACCGGCCATGATAAAGTTTTAGCTCCTGTACAAGATTGGCATACTCCCCTTCAGACTCTCTGTTCTTTAGGACTGGGTGCACCCAAAACCTTCTTTTCTGTCTTTTAAAGAAAATGAAAAGCTCGTCTTCACTGGATGATGATGTTGAAGTGTCCATTTTCTCAACTGTCGGCGCGAAAGTTTTGGAATGTTGAAGCTCTCTGAACGTCACAGACATCGCAAATTCGCGTCGCGGCTGATGTGAATGGTTTTGACGCGAACTATTCGCACGCGAACTATTCGCTTTTTCGTTTCGCTTTTTCGTTACGCATCCGGTGTGAAAGGGCCTTAAATCTCAGTTCCTCCACACACTGTTGATCTCTGGAGTTGAGCCTGGAGCAGACCTGTCTAGTCCAGGTCTAATGATGAAGGGCTTGTAGGATCAGGACTCCATATCATAAATAATATAAAACTATATGAAGCAGATGCATGAAGTGTATGTAGTGTTAAATGTGCAGTGTCCAGTAGAAGGCAGACATTGAAGATGTTATTGATGGGTGTTGGTGTCTCATCAGTGGTGATGGATGTGGATGCGGTGTGTTGTTCAGACTCTGGCTGGAAACAGCTGATGTTATCGCTCGCTCCGCTGACCTGTACTCAGCACTTATTGGGCAGATATTGTGCATCTGTCTGCGGTGCGTGACTGATGTGGATCTGAGTTCAGACTCAATCATCTGGACCAGAGCGACCAGATACAGAGACTCTCAGCGGAAAATGCTTGATGAACCAGCTTCTCGTGTAGGAACCAAAACTGGATAGTCATTCATTCATATATATATATATATATATATATATATCATTTAATATATATATATTTTTTTAGTAGTCTGTTTAAAAAACAAAAAAATTCTAATTTTATTTTTTTTGTTTTGCGTTTTAGTTTTTTTTAATTATTATTTTCAACTTATTTTTTCTTATTAGTTTTGTTTTTATTTACATTTATTACATTACTTTATAAAAATACATTTTTTTCCTCTATTTATTTATCCTATTTTTTGTTTTTATATAAATTTTTCCTTCTTTTTAATTTTAAAATCATTTTAATATTGTTTTATTTCATTATCTTAACTGTTTCCCCTTTTCATTCTAATTATATTGTTTTTATTTAAATTAGATTTTTATTTTTTATATTTTAGTATTTATTTTATACTGCTTTTATTATTAAATATTTTTTCTGTTTTATTATTTTTGCTTTATGATCAGTTCTTCTTTTAAAATTGCTCTTTACATTTAATCTTATTTAATTTTTATAGTCTATTTTTTATTTTATTTTTAAATTGTAATTTTATTTTATTTTATTGTTTTACTTTTTAATAATTATTCTACACTGATTTTATTATTATTTTATTTTATTCTGTTTTTGTTTGTTTTATGATTTTTTTTCTTTTATAATTGTTTTTTCTATATAATTTAAACATTATATTTTTCTGTTTGAAGTCTATTTTAAATTTACATTTTTTAAATATATTTGCTGTTTTATGAAGTTTATTTTTAATTTAATTTAACTTTTTTCATATTTGCCGTTTTATCTTTTTTGTTTTATTTTCTAATATTCTTATATATATATATATATATATATATATATATATATATATATATATATATATATATATAATTTTTATTTCATTGTCATTTTAAAATTTTCTGTTTATTTTTTCCTAATTACCTTACAGTAAATATATATATATATTTTTTTTTTTATATATATTTGAAGTATTTTGTAGTATTTATTTTCTTTATTTTTCTTATTGTTAGTATTTTATTTACCCCATTTTCTTTTATTTTTTATTTTTTTTTACTTTATTTATTTTAATATTATTCTTTCATTCTTAATTTAATTTATTTCTAGACTAACTATTTGATGCAAGCCAGCATTACTAGCATGGGAAGCTCTATACTGATAGCTAGTACACGATAACAGTCAGAATAAAATGGAAAAACAAATATGTTTACTGTATGTGCCTTTACTCGCTTTCAAAAGTAAACACACATTCGATAAACATATTTATTTTCGTCATATTTTCTCACACACAAAGACAGACCCCCTACTGCTGCTTTCTTGGACGGCGAATGGATCTGTTCTCCTGCGGCGAGCGTCGCATTAAACACTAATGACCTCACATTAACGACTGCAATAATCCACGAAGCTGAAACGAGCGCGTCATCTGTCCGTAGGGCTGAATATTAATAGTTTCATCCAGACAATCGTCGCAGGGACAAAGTGACCTGAACGACCCTCTAGAGACGCTCAAGACGGGAAAAACCGCCCTGAAGAGCCACTCAATGGAGTTAACTAACATTATTTATATGAACAAGAAACACTTTAACTCACTTTCACCAAAATAAAGTGCATTTGAGGTCTAAAGTAGGCAATTCACTAGCTTTTGTCATTATGTCATTTTGTTTTATTTTTCATTTTTCTTCTTTTGTACTTGTAATTTTTATTGAAATTTATTGTTATTTTTACTTAATTTAATCATATATAATTTCTTAAATATACTTTTATTGTACTATTTTGTCTTATTTTTTTTAGCATTTTTATAATATTATTTTGTCATATCTTATTTTTATTTTGTATTTTTATAATTTTGTATAATTTTTATATTTATAAATATTATTCTGTCTTATTTAATCTTATTTATCCTATTTTCTATTATTTTAATTTTAATTTTAACATTTTCTTCTTTTGTACTTATAATTACGTACAATTATCCGAGTCCAGTTCTGTCAGCAAATCATTAATTAGGACTTTGAATATTTATATTCAATTATATTATATTATATTATATTATATTATATTATATTATATTATATTATATTATATTATATTATATTATATTATATTATATTATATTATATTATATCTATTTAACATTTTTAAATATATATGTATAAGTATATACGATTGTATTTTATATATTTGTAAAATATTTATTTTAGCATTTAATTTATCTTTTTGTTTTATTTTTCAATTTTCTTCTAACTACATTTTGCGTTTATTTTTGATTTATTTTATAAACCACTTTCTTGTGTATGAATCTCGATTTAAAATTGTTTTAAAGGTGAAGACTGTCATTTTTGCACCTTGTTTTTGTTTATTTAATCCTATTTTGTTTTTGTTTTATTTTATCAGTTTTTTGCATTATTTTGTATTATTTTGTATTTATTCTTTATTTAATTTTTTTTTCAGCACTTTCTTGTGTACAAAACTGAAAGATTGTTGCAAAACTACTTATTTTTTTGTACCGACTTGCATAAAAACTCACCAAAATGAGTTCATCTTTGGTTAAATATTGTTCTTTTAGATGTTTAACAGCGTGAGTCTGGTTCTGTGAGGCCATCATTAATTATAAGTGGCATTAATTCACACAAGGCAGTATAGACTCACTCTTACTACACCCTCATGAGTGACTACGGAGCTCATTTGAACAGATTAAGTGTTTCTTCCTCCATGTGGCTTTGGGACTACAAACACTCTGCTCACTCTGCTCTGTCTGGCAGGAGTCCTGACGAACCTTCGTCAACATCTGCACCAAATCTCCTGCTTTTTAGCTAGCAAAATGTTTTCCTCAGACACACTTCAATGACATTAGGCCATAATTACAGCCATTTCTTCCCAAATATCCTTGGTTTAATTCGATTTGCCAGTTTAGTAATTTTTTGCGCAATCTTTGTACAAATCGAACAATTTTTATATTGTAAATACGCTGTACTTTGAAAATAACATTGCACTGCTAGCTAACAATGCCATTGCTAATGTTGTTTTATGCTGCTGTAACAGCCCTATTTGCGTTAAACCGCTGTCTCTATCTGCCCAGAGTCTCTATTTCGCAATAAATAATTATCAAGGAAAATGTTGCTAGTGGAGCTACTTGCGTTAAATCGTAGTAAATCTCATCATACATTGTATCACAGAATTTTTTTTTTTCAAAACAGAAAACGTCAACATTTTGTCGATGTTGCTAATTCACACAACTGTAGCAGCACTAGTTGTTCTAAACTAACATTATAGCATATAACAATCCAGTCGAGTCCCACGTTATATTTTTCCGTCTCTAGTCGAGTCCCATCATACTTATTTAGCGATAAATATATATTTTTTTTCACTCTAAAAATACTTAAAAATGCTATTGTTGCAAATGCATGCAGCTGTAACAGAGCGTTAAATCTAAGTATTAGCATATCGCAATCCAGCATAAATAATTCACCTCCGCAATTTAACGCTTATTTCCGCTTGGATTCCTGTAGCGCAGACGAGCACATGAACGATTTGGGACAGCACAGAGCGATCCACTGGCAGTAAGACGCTGTCTGAACTGGGGCTACATGGCAGTTAGCCTGTAAATACACCATGACTAATGCACACGTAATGGAAGTAAATCTGTTGTTGCGCGAGATTATCCCACAACCTGGGTTCAGCGGGACGCCGGGCCAACAAACGCCAACATCACGCTGAGAGGAGAATATCTGTGACCAATCTACTGAGTATCTGTGACTTGTTGTCTTTAGCCCCAATTACGAGCATTGGCCAGATATTTTCAATATTCATTTCCCACTCAGTCGTCATTGAACCGTTCCTCTGGAGAGCCAAACAGGAGGCGAGACGCAGATGGTGCCATCTTATCTGCTCTCACTACCCAAACACCATCTTGAGAGACATCCACTTGATTCCTCCTTCCTTTCTCTTGGCACTACGAGATCAAGATGTACCATATCTCTGTTTTCAGGTGTAGGGGAGGAAATGTTTGCCTGAAGCTCACAGTGAATAATTGGGCAAAACTAAACAATCCACAATATATGTATGCAAATCGTGTGTAACCTTTGAAATATATTATATTAAATATATTATGGTAAATATACAAATTTAAATATTTTAATAAATATAATAATTATTATTAAATAATTGCTTAAAATAATAAAACTTGTTTTCAGAGACTTTATATTTTATTATGTTTATTTTTCTTTCCATTTTTAATTTTTATTTTTTTAATGCTTAAGACAAAGAGAAACAATATTGTCCTATCATAACAAACCATACATCAGTAGAAAACTTTTTATTCAGCTTTCAGATTGTATAAATCACAATTTCGAATAATTTACACTCCAGGGTCACATGTGTATATATATATATATATATATATATATATATATATATATATATATATACATAAAACCATGAGGAAAACAAGCTTCATTAACTTTGTGCAATGTATAATTTTTATTATTATTATTATTATTGTTTCTAATTTATATTATTGAGCACTTGTGTTGCATGTTTAATTCAGCTGTTAATTATTATTATTATTATTATTATTAGAAGTAAATTAAACAAATAAAAACAGGCTTAATTTACTTATACAATATGTAATTGCTTTTTTTTTTTTTTTTAACTTGTTAATTATGCTATGCACCTTCAAGTCTGCTTTATTGTCAATTTCCACATGTACAGTACATACATACAGAGAATCGAAATTGCGTTACTCTCAGACCCCGGTGCATACAGATAACATTAACATTAAAGCCTAAAAAAATCTAGATCAAATATAAAATGTAGATACAACTATACAATAATGGAATGTAAAAAAAGGCATATAATAAATTTAAAATAAAGTTAAATAAAGCAGCGCAAGACAAATGACAGATAAAGTGAAAATCAATGAAGTGAACAACAGTGCAGATAAAAAGATTTTTAGTGCAAAAAAAAATCCCTTATTAAAAATATCTTAAGTCTGATTAAAGTGACAAGTGACAAAGGGCTCAAGAGTAGTTATTTTATTTAACTGACTGATGAGTTAGTGAAATGATGTCAGTTCCATGCTGAATGAGGTAGTGAGCAGACCAATGCTTCACAAAGTGACTGGTGCATGCCATCATATAATTAGTGGGGGGGGGGGGGGGGTCATAGTTCAGTGGTGCCTGGGGCAGAAGAGGGGAGGGGGGGCAAGTTCGAGAGGGAGTTCAGCTTCCTTCAGTCTGCTGGTCCTGGCCTGGAGACTCCGCAGTCTCCTCCCTGATGGCAGCAGACTGAAGAAGCTATGTGATGGGTGAGTGGGATCACCTGTGATGCAGAGGGCTTTGCTCTCCTCAGTTTGCGGAGGAAGTAGAGATGCTGCTGTAATTTCTTTGCCAGTGCTGCTGTGTTTTCAGTCCAGGAGAGGTCCTCTGTGATGTGCACACCCAGGAACTTGGTGCTGCTCACTCTCTCCACAGTCGCACCGTTGATGGTCAGAGGAACGTGCTGACCTTCAGGTTTTATTAAAAAGGAGATAAAAAAGACAGATTTCAAAGGGTTCATTTATTTCATGCAATTTATAATTGAATTTTTTTTTATAATTATTAATTTTAGTATGAAATGTAAATGTTCTTGCCAGGTTTCATGTTCCTAATTATGCTTCCCACTGGCTTTTGATTTATATTAATCTCTTCTTCTTTGTGAACTGAATTCGCAGAATGTTGTTCTACTTGAAACTCTCAGTGATTTTCCAGAGTACAAATTGAGATCCCCTGTGTGATGAATGGAGT
Organism: Carassius carassius; assembly: GCF_963082965.1. Taxonomy (NCBI): domain Eukaryota; kingdom Metazoa; phylum Chordata; class Actinopteri; order Cypriniformes; family Cyprinidae; genus Carassius; species Carassius carassius. The sequence continues at coordinate 4,231,023 of NC_081770.1, read as the reverse complement.
CGTCTGGATAATAAACGCAGTTGTCTCGACAACTTCCATTGTGCCTTTTAAAGGAAAGAGAAGGTTTCATTTACGTACCACATGACTTTGTTTTTGTCAACCAAAGCCTGAACAATAGATTGTAAGTGAATAGCTTTCACTTAAAGTGACTTTCATTTACTACATTTATTCAGCGTTTTCACACCTACCTGACAATTATAGAACAAAAAGAGATGTTCAGCTCCTGAACTATAATGAATAAGCTCAAATCCAACTAGTACATTTAAATAAAGCTTATTCTTTCCAAGCACCATTTTGCATTGGACTCTTGAGTCACTGTATGGTCCTTCACTCAGATTTAAGGCTCATTATAGGTTCTTTACATTAGATATTGGATTTCCTGGTTCTTTAAAGTGTTAAAACATTAAAATGTTCTTTGAGGAACCAATGTAAATCCCATATCTCATTTGGATCCAATCAAATATGGTTTACGAAGGGTTGACTTCAATCACAATGGGATTATTTCTTGGAAATACAGTCTGGTCTTTCTGCTAAACATCTCTTTCTTTGTGTTTCCTCCAGAAGAAAAAAAACATTTTGCATTGGGTTTTTGAGTCTCTAAATGGTTCTTCATTGAGTTAGTTTTTTTAGGCTAATTAAACTTTCTTCGTGACAATATTTAAGGACTCAGTTCACTTCGAACGACTCGGCATCAGTGTGGAAAAGTCTAAAGAAGATCACCAATTACAAGACACCACCCCCCAGCACTGTGGATCATCAACGACTGGCAGACGATCTGAACGAGTTTTACTGCAGGTTTGAAAGAACACCCATCACCTGCCCTAAACACCTCTCCACACAAACGTTCACACCATTAACAGCTCCTGCAACCCATCCTGAACACCTCTCCAATCAAGCACTCTCACCATTCACACCTCCTGCATCCCCCCTCTCCCCCACACCTGCAATACAGATCAGCAAGGATGCGGTGCGCCAGGTCTTCCGGAAGCAGAAAAGGAAAAAAGCACCAGGCCCAGATTGTGTTACACGAGCCTGTCTGAAATCCTGTGCTGACCAGCTGGCCCCCTCTTCACAAAGATCTTCAACAGATCGCTGGAACTGTGCAAAGTCCCTTCATGCTTCAAATGCTCCACCATCATCCCCATCCCAAAGAAACCCAAAATTACAGGACTAAATGACTACAGGCCTGTTGCTTTAACATCCGTAGTCATGAAGTCATTTGAAAAACTGGTGCTGGCCCACCTGAAGGACATCACTGGACCCTTGCTGGATCCTCTTCAGTTTGCCTACAGAGCAAACAGGTCTGTGGACGATGCAGTAAACATTGGACTGCATTATGTTCTGCAACACCTAGACAGACCGGGAACCTATGTGAGGATCCTGTTTGTGGACTTCAGCTCGGCTTTTAACACGATCATGCCAAACCTCCTCCTGCACAAGCTAACTCAGCTCTCCATGCCCACCTCCGTCTGTCAGTGGATCAACAGCTTCCTGACAGACAGGCAGCAGCTAGTGAGGCTGGGAAAATACACATCCAGCACCCGTACAATCAGCACCGGAGCTCCCCAGGGCTGTGTTCTCTCCCCACTGCTCTTCTCCCTGTACACTAATGATTGCACATCTAAGGACCCCTCTGTCAAGCTCCTGAAGTTTGCAGACGACACCACACTCATCGACCTCATTCAGGACGGTGACGAGTCTGCTTACAGACAGGAGGTTAAAGAGCTGGCTGTCTGGTGCACTCTCAACAACCTGGAGCTTAACACGCTCAAAACAGTGGAGATGATCGTGGACTTCAGGAGAAACCCCCCTGCACTCCCCCCACTCACCATCATGAACAGCACTGTGGCTGCAGTGGAGTCATTCAGGTTCCTGGGCACCACTATCTCTCAGGACCTGAAGTGGGACATTCACATTGACTCCATTGTGAAAAAGGCCCAGCAGAGGTTGTACTTCCTTCGCCAGCTGAGGAAGTTTAACCTGCCACAGGATCTGCTGAAACAGTTCTACTCCACCATCATCGAATCCATCCTCTGCACTTCAGTAACTGTCTGGTTCAGCTCAGCTTCTAAATCTGACCTCAGAAGACTACAGAGGGTAGTCCGGACTGCTGAGCGAATTATCGGTACAACCCTCCCATCTATTCAAGAACTGTACTTATCCAGAGTGAGCAAAAGGGCTGTTAAAATCACTCTGGACCCCTCACATCCAGCACACTCCCTCTTTGAACTGTTGCCATCTGGTCGACGCTACAGAGCACTGAGCACCAGAACGACCAGACACAGGAACAATTTCTTCCCTCAGGCAATCCATCTTATGAACAGCTGATACACACTGAACACACTGAACACACTACACTTTATATTTATATACACATACACTTAATTTATCTAACACACATACTTAGTATACACTTAAATTTTGCACATAATATACATGTACATACATAACTGCATTTTTGTAATATACCTGCCTACAATTGTCAATTTGTATATTGTCATTCCTTATCTACTTATTTGTATTTTTTGTATTTTTATATTCTTTTATTATGTGTTTTATGTTCTGTCGCTGTCATTCTGTTGTACTGCGGAGCTTCTGTCACGAAAACAAATTCCTCGTATGTGTAAACATACCTGGCAATAAAGCTCATTCTGATTCTGATTCTGATTTGGGGTTTGGGGTTCTTTAAAGTACCGGAATGTAAAAAAATTACTCGTGGAACCAACAAATTTCATTTACTCTACATCCAATCAAATTTGGAATGGCAAAGGTTAACATCAATCACAATGGGATTATTTACACGACATTGACGTATATTTCAGTCTCTTCCCCCTGTTAAACATCACCTTTTGTGTTTCTTACAAAGGAAAGAACATCAAACTGGTTCAAAACAACATGAAGGTGAGTAAATGGTGACAAATTTCTTGTTTTAAGATGAAGCAACCCTTTAAATGGGACATCAAAATTTCATATTGCGTTGAGTTCTTAAATCGCCATTTGCGTTTTTAAGTCTCATTAAAGGTTCAAAATCAATATTAGGGGTGTTGGGTTCTTTAAAACACCAGAACATAAAGTTAATATGGTATGTGAAGGGTTGGCGTTGATCACAATGGGAATGTTTTATGAAATTACATGAATAGAAGTTCATTAAAGTTTCAATGTTTGGGATTTTGGGTTCTTTAAACCACTAGAACATAAAAAGAAATAATTTGTGGAGAAAACACAACTCTTAAAACTCACAACTTCATCCAATCAAGTATGGCTGCCAAGGGCTGGTGTCAATCAAAATGAGATCCATGACAAAACTTGATCTGAATATTGCACAAAATTACAGGAATAATAGCGTATCCAATTTTTTTCATCATGTTTCTTCCAGAAAAAGAACATTCTTCTTCTTTAAACAGAACATAAAATTGTTTTTTTTTTTTCAGATTAACAATGGAAGCTCAAAACTGTTTTTTTTTTTAATTGAGATGCAGTAGCTTATGTCAAGCGCTCCATCGGGAGACCCACAGATCCAGAACGAGAGCGATCAGTATGGAAGCGAATCGTTGGAATGGGCCAATGCATGAGCGAGGCACTCCAGCCTGGATGGCGGAGGGTTAAACGCTTTGTGCGTGGTTTCACGCTGGTGGGCGGCGATCGGCGTGCCAGCATCTCCAGCTCCATCTGTGCTCGTGTTACAGCGCCGACAACTCTCCAAACACACGTCGTGCTCCACTCTCTCCTAGCAGACATGGTTAGTGAAGCTTCACAAGTGTGTGATTAGAAGTTCATTCGTTGAAGATTATCATGTACTGCTGGAAGGGATGTTAAAGTAACTATTTATGACATTTTCACTTTAAGTTTTTAGTTGCTTCCTAAAAAAGTTAGCTTCTTTAAACTTTAGTTTGTGCAACAGTCGAAAGTCACTCTTGTAGAAATGTTTTTATGCTAATATTTGAGGTTTTTAAAGGTCAGTCACATTATGTTAATGTCAGATCCTTAAAGTCAACATGATCTTTACATCAAAATTTACACACAACCCATAATTATTTTCATAATGTGAAGTTTCCAAGTGAAATATATCTTATAAGACATATTTGTTATATTTTTTTATCAGCGTATTTTGTTTTATCTTTATATTTTATTCAATATATTTTACCACATTTGATACTTGTTTTACGATTGTGTTTCAAGTTAAAAAGGGAATTTCAAAAAGTAAAATAAAAATATAAGTTGAAAACCTTAAACTAAATGAAAATTAGAAATGCTGCTTTGGCAAATAACTGAAATAACTAAATTACCAACTGGAAATAAATAAAAATTAAAACTAACCAAGAAAGCAAAACAATAGCAAACAAACAAAAACATAAAAACTATTAAAGTATATAAATAATACTAAAACTAAAGTGTCTCAGCCAAATATAAAAATGCAAAAATGAATACCCAAATAAATGAATATATAATTAACATATAAATGAATCAAAATAGTTATATTAATTGTATATGTAATAAAAAAATATAAATTTGAAAAACTTAATATATACATAGAAATAATTAATTGCACAAGATATAAAAATAACTAATATAATATAAATAAATGCACAAATTAATGGAAGAATACTACAACATAAACATGCATAAATTCTTGGGGAAATGCACAAAAATGTTTATTTTAAATACATGTTATTGTATTGTTTCATTATTTCTTCCTCCATACACTGATAAATCTTTGGTAGTAAGACCAGGAACAAGATGAAGTGAGTCTATTTTGATTTCACGTTTGTTTTATTGCGATTCAATCTGCAACTAAACTCACGGTATTACAAACCTCCGCCGTTATCGCTCGTCCTGACGTGATAACACACCGTAAAAAAGTCACGCACTGTTGCAGGACTCTTTTAGGGCCTCCATAAAAATACTAATTACGGACTCCCAGAATGCTGTGCATTGATGCATTGATAAATCTGTCCGTTTTTGGGGGGTCTCCATCCAGATGGGCCACATGGATCAGATTTACGAGAGTCCTTGTCGCTCGTTATCTGTCCTGTACAAAATTGGGGAAATCAATTGTCCAGATCATGTTCATGTCAGGATGAAATACTCGCACCCGTGTCTGTTATTAAACCTGCCATTGTGAGATTCAACCCTCTCGATCCAGAGCTCTTTATTGTGTTGTTTATACGGCGGATCGTATCGTAATCACTCTCTCCTAACTAAACAAGTTTGTAAATAATTGTTGTAATGTGCTTGTGTTGAGCTGTCGGACAGCAGAGGTTTATGGGCCGTCGATGCTGTTGGCTTGTTTTACGGTGGCTTTGATGAAGGATGGAGAGATGAATCTGATTATGTATGTTTATGCATTAGTCCATTAGAACATGTAAAACTGTAGGTCAAACCTCAGTCATATTCACATGCATTCAATTATACACTTTCAGTCCTATTAATGATGATGTTTTATTAAGTAGCTAAGAGTATAAAATGCATAATTTTGATGATAAAAAATTAATGCATTGAGTGCAGACTTTAATATTCATATACTATAATTAAAATAATGCACCATTATATGCAAATTAATTTCACTGCACTTTATGTGGAGACATTTAGAATGTCTCTATTAATATTAAAAATTGCACGCATAAATTTGATCAAAGTATGTGAATGATATTATTTTTTGTTGTTTTATCAACAAATTGCAAATTATTATGCATATTTATGAATATTTGTGTTGCATACTCATGAGCACTGGTTATTTGTTCATTGCAATTTGTGCATTATTAATATATACATTTATATTTTAATTGTTTGTAATTATTATATTTTAATTGTTGTTTGAGTAAATTTTTTGTCAAATAATATGCAGATCTGTTATGTATATGTATATGTATGTATTATGCATATGTTAAGTTGATAAAATAATATCATTTATAATTCCTGCATTTTTAAAAATTGGATCAATTCATAAAGTAACATTACTCAGTTATAAATTAATATAATTATTATTTATAATTATTAAATATGACTATATAGTAAAATAAATATGTAATTTTTTAATTTGATAGTCTATAGACATTACATAATTCCTGTTTTTCATTGGATTCAGTCATAAACATACAATAATTTCGTGTCCAAAGTGTTATATCAGACCAATTCATAAACACACGTTAATTTATTTTGCAAAACAGGTCTTTTAAGGACTATAAAATCTTCAGTACTAATAAAAAATATAAATAAACTATGGATATATATTAAATCTATATTTATTAAATCTAACTATTATTTTTTTTTATTATTATATTCTAAATTTATTGCAATAATATAATGATTTAGTTACAAATTATATTCCAATTTTACAGAATTAGACTTAATATTAAAAACATTTGGGAAAAAAAATCTAGTAAATCTCTCATTAACATCCATTGTCTGGACAAGTGGAGCTTGAACATTATGCTAAATATCTCATTTTGCTTTCTACAGGTCATACACTTTAGGAATGACATGAGGGTCAGTAAATGAGGACTGACCCATCGTTTTGGGGCGTTTTTGCCCTGTTGGAGCGGCATATTTGTGAGAGATTTTCTCCAGTTATAATTCACCGAAAGTCATCTATTCAAAGTCAACATGAAACCATTTAAACAGTGTTTTCCATTAAATTGTCTTTAGCAAACAGCTCGGTGGCTATTATCGTTACGGCGAGCAATTCGGACCTGTGAATGGGGACCTGATATCCTCATTAGAGCAGGTATTTCTAGATGTTGGGCCCTGCTGAGAGACGCTGGGCTCAGGAACATTCGGCTCCACGGGACACACTAATAAAGTCCAGCTGGAGAGGCTTTAATGAAACCCAAACTGATTCTGCATCAAACTGCAGAAGAGAAGTCACTGCTTCAGCCTTGAGCTGTTGGTGCTATACATGTCTCTTCTGTCTACAGCTGATCTCGTTTGGAATTAAATGAAGAGATTATAATAAATCTTTTTAATTGGACATAAAAATAAATACTTAAATTATCTAAAATATAGTTCAATTCTTAGTATAACAATAATACATTTTGAATAAACTTATATTAATTAAAATAGATATAATAAAATAAAATATTCTAATATAATAAATCTAATTATATATAATTATAATTATAACAACAATAAATTAGAGTAAAATGAGACATAATTGCAAATAATTAAACACAATCATAAAATAATATAATACATATAATAATCCTAATTATACATAATTCATGATGATAATAATAATAATAATAAATTATAATAAAATTACAAATTCTTAAATACAATAAAATAATCTATTAAATAGAAGTAGTTATATATAATTCCGATATAATAGAACAAAATAATAAAAATAAAAAAAAATGTTAAATATAATAAATCAAAAATTGTATTTAATTTTAATTATAATAAAATTAGAAAAAAATTAAATAAAGTTAATAAAGTTAACATTATGAAAAAATAATAGTTACAAAGGAAAAATATAGTCATACTTAAATAAAAAAATATAATCAATATAAAACAAATTATAATATTTTGATTTCTAATGAATATAATTCGGTTGATGTTTCGTTGATTGTAATGGTAGTGATTTAGCATTGACTAAATTGTACAGTTGAGTGTAATTGTACCAGACTCTGATGAAGGTGAAGACTGGGGTCTATGTTAGCGTGTTTTTGAAGGTGTCCCTTCATCCATTAACAGAAGAGCTGCTCGGCCGGTCACAGTTCATCCTGTCTCCTCATTAAGACGTCTGATTTATTCCTCAGGCTCAAAATGAAGTTTTCTGAATGTTTCCTTACAGTTCTCTGGACAGAAACCATACGAGAAATGACAAACTCATTCAGACATGTTGTTTCACTTCGCTTCTACACTCTCAAGAATCATGAAATGTTTGAGAACGTTTTCCTAATGTTTACACAACGTTTTCAGAACAGTTCCTGTTGACACAGTTCCTAAAGGAAAAGCCACATAAGAAACACTGAATTTATCCAGATGTGCAGCCTTCTACACTTCCAGACTCTCAAGAAATATGAATGAAGCGTGAAAATGTTTCCTTAACGTTTTTTCCGCAACAGTTACGTACACTTTCAGAACGTTTCTGTACATTTTCAGATTGTTTCCTGTTAGTTGACACTGTTTTGTTTTAGTTTTTTTGCAGGGGGAGGGGAAAAAACCTCTTAAGAAACGCTGAGCTCATCTGGATGTGCAGCTTTCATGAGTCATGAATGAAATTTCCCTATTGTTACACAATGTTTGCATACGGTTTTAAAACGTTCCCTGTTAGTAGACACGTTTCTTTAAGCAGAATCCACGTAAGACATTGCGAACTCAACCAGACGTGCAGCTTTCTTCACTTCCAGGCTCTCAAACATCATGTTCTCATCGCTGTAATCTCTCAAAACTCCCTCGTGAGAGCGAGGCGTCCCGTGGCTGTGGTGTGAAAAGCCTGCGCTCCACGGCTCGGTTTAGCTCTGTGTCTGAAAGCCTCTGTGCGCCGGGGGTCGTCCAGTTCGAGTGTGAAGTGGCAGGATGTCCCATCCGGGTCCCACAGGTGTGTTTTTTCATGCGTTGAAGTTATTTCTCTCTCTCTCTCGGTGAAGTGCAGACAGGGGACGCCCACTTCAAAAGCCTTTTAATGCGTGTCACCGGCCCTCGGGGACAGCGGCTCTCACAGACCTGTCCATCTGACAGACATATCAGTCCAGTCTGGCAGAGCGACGCACTCGGGAGTGCCAGGAAAACGAAGAGGAGGATGACGAGGAAGTGCTCCTGCCAAATAAAAGCTTTTGCTTCACTGCTTTTATATTATGACATGTTGTTGGGGTAGGTGGTTTGGCACTGAACAATGGCGACAGCCAAACAATGGCCTCTTCAGTGCTTGCCGAGATTCAGAGCTTAACTGAACGATTGTACATGCAAACAATCTCATTTATAGATAGATTCAGAGAGTTGTGTTCACGTTTTTACACAATCATGCTTGTGGATTTCGCCTGGTAGGCGATAAAGAAACAAAAATGTGGTTTAATTTTTAAATCATAAATGATTAGATTTACATTTTTTTGAGAATTTATCCACTACATTTCATTTCTGACTTTTGTGGTGATGAATCATGTCTCTTAGTGACCTTTTGTTTTAACTTCATAAAATGTCCTATTTTTGGATGTCTTTGACAGCCATTATTTTTCCATGATATGTATTTTTACAATTATCCACTGATATTTATTATGAACATTTACATTTTTTAATCGTTTCATTTTAATTATAATTTTTGGTGCGATAAAACACATTAGTTACCTTTTCAATATTAGCATGTTACAAATGTTAGCATGAGAAATTTGCACAACAAATGTCTTACAAATGCTAAGAAGCTTTCATTGAAGATTTTTAATTTGAGCTGAAGAAACTCCTGAACAATTTAACGGTAACATTTTATTCACTACGTTCATTGTGTTGGATTACGCAAGTGGATGTGCATACATTAACATGCTAGTGTGTAACAAATATTAGCATTAGATATGTGAACAAGACGGTCTCAAGAAAAAAAAATGCTAAGAATGTCTTTGACTCGTCTGACATGTTTTTAATAATTTCGTAAATTTTAAGTTATTTTTACGAATTTTTTGACGTTAATTTTCAGATGATTTTTTTTATGAATAAACCTAAGCTTTTCTTGTAAATATTTTACTTTTTTATCAGTTTATGTTACATTTAATGCCATTTGTTGAGTGTTCTATTAATTTAAATTCTCTATAGCTTTTCACATTTAATTCATTTATTGATTTATTTGAATTTTATGAATTAAACTGTCACACTCAGAACCACTTTTTACCTTTCACTATATGCTAGCTTGCTTAACCTGATGTTTGTTGTATTACAAATCTTAGCAGGCTAAATTTGAAAATGGCAAGTAAAAACGAGAATAATGGCCTTTTCGGTGAATTATGAGATTCAAACTGTCACTAGACATTTCTATACTTAATATTTAATTCATTCCTGTTTTCTACACTGAATCCATCTCAGATGTCTCAACACTCATAGATTCGCACGTACGACTCAAAAGGCCTTGGCAGATCATTCACTAAAACTCAATGCTGGCTTGAATTTTAAAAGGGCCTCGTTCCACCTCAGGCAGGATGGCGGTGCTGTTTGTCTGAAATGCATTACGCTGTGTGCTTTGTATTCTACGAAGGGTTTCGTTATGGCCTGATACTGCCTAAGTGTGAGGTAAATCTAACCAAAGATCTTTTACATGATATCAGAGGCTGATTTGTGATTAGATGTGAAGACTGAAGGTCAAAATCACCCTTGAGCACAGCTCCTGAAGGTAATGCTTCTCTTTTTGCCTTTATTAAATATTAAATCAACATTAACTGCCATTAAATTACTGCATTAACCAAACTACTAAATTACAGTGCTTATTAGGCATCACTAACCGAAAAGGAAAGTAATCTCAGATTCGGATGATGCAAGTAATTGCATTCTGATAAATGTTTGTGACAAAAAGATTACAACTTTTTTGTTGGAATAACATGCACCGATAAATTGTTCACAAAAAAAACAAGAACATGCATTAGGACAAAAAAAAATATGCACAAAAATAATAATAATAATAATACATTGCACTTATAAATATTAAATTGCACTTTTTTGTGCTAACTTGTTTAAACAAGAATGTTAGCATGCAAAATTCGTAATGAAATTGAATAAGAAATATCATAAAAACTGAGCACCAAATAAACCTTTTAAAAAAAAAAACATTTAAATTTATATTTATGTTAAGTTGAGGTGTTAACCTGTAAAATTTGCACATTATGACTTGGCGCATGTTGCGATATTAACTTTAAGGTGGGGTGTTAACGTACAATTTGCACATTATGACTTATCGCATGATGTGACGTTAACCTTAGTCGTTGACATAAAATGTGCATATTATAACTTGTCGCATATTCTGATGTTAACGTCACGCTAAGGTGTTAGCATGTACACATTATGAATTTTGTCCCATATTGTGATGTTATCTTTAAGATAATGTAAATTTTGCACATTATGGCTATATGACATTATTAAGCTAAATTGTTAACATGTACATTGTACAGCTTGTGCACCACAATTTTTTTTTTTACTTTTCCACGTCGTCAGTCAAAAAGAAAAGTTGCAATTTTTCCTGCATTCTATAAATGTCTACAACAAAAAGATTGTCATCAAAACAAACTCTTTTTTTGTTGGAATACACATGCATTGTGTGCAATATATCCCAAAACTTGACTAGGGAATGTAAGTAAGTATAATGTTGATTTTATGTTGACATAGGTGCAATATTTCACCTTTGATACTTCCTTTAAATCATAATACTGTACACAATTTTAACATGTCGCTTTGGATTATTTCCTCTCTCTCCTCCTGTCTCTCCCTTGGATTTCTGCCATTCTCTTTCGACATCTCGCTCACTCTTTGTACTTGTCGAGAGCCGAAGATCAAAGACGAGCGCCGTGAAGCTCCCAGGCCTAAATTAGATTCATGCTTCCTTGAAAGAACAGAGAAATTGGTAGGATGAAAACTGAAGGTCAATGTCAGCTTGCTCTCAACAAAATGCCGCCTCCATGCGAGCGGGATTAGGTCTCGATGCCAGGGTTCCAGAGAGCAGGGGAACGAGGAGCGAGCGGAGAATGGGCATCAGGTGGAGAGGGGCTCTTATCACCCGCGGCCACATCTGAACTGGTTCCACCTCAGAAACGTGCGCAAAGACACATATTAGGCATGGCAGAACAGCAAGTAATAGCTCAGGGCGCTGTTATAGATCAAAGAAATCAATACATTACATTAATAAAATATTTACAAAGGCTTGTTATCCGTGTTTTTCTTTGCAAACATGCCTAAAAGAAATTCCCAGCTATTTTTCAGCCATTCAACGAGCTCTAATACATTTCAGCCACGTAGCAAAGCCGTGGAATGCATTAGCATTGCCACTGTGACTTCTGAACCATTTTTTCAAAAGGTTGTAATTATTACTTCAACCCTTGGTTATTATGTGTACCATAACACTTACTGTACAAATGGGCAAATATTAAATGTGATTCATGCTAACCATAAATTATCGTCGCATCCTGAAACAGATTGCTGATGACATTGAGTGTCAGCAGACTTCAGTGTGTTATTTTTATTTTTTTTGCATGGATACCAAAGTTATTAAAAAGAATAAGTGTTGGCCAATAAGTAAGGAAGCATGTAATTACGAGGTGTTTGGGCGGCACTAGCTTTAGCACTTTAGCTTGTGACCTGTGATGGCTCAACAGACGAATTGATTAACAAGCATGGTCCTCTGCATTTCATTACAGGCGCTTCGCAACCCATCATTTCATTCTGCTATTAATTTCTAAGATCCGTCTCACTACAGCTGAGCTCTTTCTATACTGTATGTTCATTTTTTCTAATGCTAATCATGTTGCATGTAGTCTTTTTATGTTGTCTTTAAAGTTTCTGCCCAGTCGAAGTGCTAATAACTGCTTTATTGCTTTTTATTTGCATGTAGTTATGTTAGACCAACTTTGACTAGCAACAAATCAGCTAACTACAAGCTAACTAAGGCAGTCAATATAGTTTTTTTAGACCTGGTGGCTGACTGACTGGTGAATGATCAATTTGGGCTGATTTAAAACTGGTTTGAACCAACTAGCACCCGGCCAACTAGCAAACTGCTAGGTTGCAAAACACAACTAGCAACTTAGCAAGGTAAGGCAGCATGCGCATCACTTTAGTTCTTTGTATATAAAATAGCCTGAAAGTATTGTTGACTAACATCAAATAAGTTAACAGATTAGTTTCAAGATTTTGTTTGTCACGTACAAGTTTTATGACATACAACAAGCAGTGAAATGTAGGTTAGCCGTTATAGTATTGCTACGTTCTATAGGTTAGCCGTAACATATTATACGTTGTAGATTGTGATTGTGCATCAATGTTTTGTGTATCTTCTTCCCAGTGTTTCCTTCGACTCTCATGTGTCTAATTAAAACCAGGCATAACTGTGGAGAAGCAGAACTTTATGTAAAACCTGCAGATGGTCAGTTTTTCAGAGCGCTACCTCCAGACAGTCACACTGACACAGTTGAATCACAGTATTTCACCCTCACACTGACACTGCAGTGCTGCTAGCATACCAACATCACAGTTCAGATGGAAATGACACCGCGCACATGATTTTGCTAAGCCAACTTCCTCACACCTTGGCTAGTGCATTGCCTGCTGCTTTGGCTTGTGTTGTTGTTAGCTTTAGCAGCTATCCAACACGGTACAGTATAACTATTAATGCTAAGCTAATCAGTTAGCTTAGTTGAGGTGACAATACGTTTAGGATATGAAGAAATGAGATAAGCTTCCTCACATATTTGCTAGCTAGCAGTACAAGCTAACCTATACAGTTACTAATCAGTTACAGCTGCTCAGCTGACATTAGCTTAATTTGTTTTACTTACTCTAAAAAGGCTAACTGGATTTTCATGCATGTTTTACTGTCAGTCTTCTCTTTAGATTGAATCTTTATACCGCAGTGGCTGATGGGTAAAACTGCACAACGCTGAAATGAATGTTCATGGGTTTGGCAGATGCTCTTACCCTGCATCTGAGGTGGGTTTTATCGTGGCGTGTCTCCAGCTGTATCTCACTCATCTCTGTTTGCGCGAGACTCTTTAGAGTGAGCTCCGGGACGCCAGCGGGAGACTGCAGGGGATCTTGGCTGGAAGAGCCGTCTGTAATCGCCACTGATGGGCCCTTATTAGCCTAGCTTGTCTGCGGACGTCACCCGGGAGCCCGTGTGGAAGGGGACAGGGACACATCTGCTAAACTGAACCACAATCATCTCACATGACTGCAGGCCTGCAGCAAACGCCAGGTAGATGATTAGCAGGGGAATTATGGGTTTGGTGTTTGCATGTTTGATTTATTTCATCAGTTAGCCTAATGAGGCTGATTTAGTTTAATGGGGATTAAAAAGAAGTGGGTGGGTTTTTATCATTGTAGGGTGGTTGTGTAAACTGCCAACACACATTTATGTCCAAACACCATGTAAAAGTGGATTTTCGCCCTTTAATTAACTGATAAATTAAAAAGTTAAACTAAATGTTCATCTTTTACAGGTTCAGTAAAGGTGGATTCTACAAGTTTCATGTGCCATCTCTTCAGTCCAGTTATTATTATTTTTATGCTTTATGTAATATATAACTCTAATATATAAAACAATCATGATATATGATTTAACACATCATAAAATCATAAAGTTTAAATATTTTAACATCTAAAATCTTTATTTTAAATCATTGTTAAATCTATTAATTTAAATTGTTCATGTTTTTCTGCTTAAATAAAGATGTCATACGATTTATTTTTTATTTATTTATTATTATATAACTATATTGAGCAATAATTCATTCGATATCCTATTTTTATTAGTTTTGAAGCCATAAATATATTTTTGCTACAATCTTTTTTAATTATTTAAAATTATACTATAATATTTTTTTATTAGTTATATTTTAATATATTACGCAAAGAAATAATTAAATAATTTATTTAGTATTTTTATTCTATTTTTGGCTAGGTTTGGAGCCAAGCCTTTTATTTTATTATTATTATTATTATTATTTTATATATTATATAATTATATTGAATAATTATTAAATAATTTATGTATATTGTTATTTGTTTTGTGCCATATATTTTTCTTTACACTTTTATGATTATAAAACTGATAGCTACTTTATAATAATAATAAAAGTAATCATTATTATTATTATTATTATTATTATTATATAAATACATTAACCAATAATTTAATAATTTATTTACTTTTATTGTATTTTTTGTTCGTTTTTAGCAATAATAATTTTTTACACTTTATTTTTTATGTTTATATTATACATATTTACTGTTTTATTATTTTTGTTAGTATTATTATTATTTATATATTACATACCTCATTGAAGAGCAGTTAAATTATTTGTTTATTTTAAATTTTTTATATATTTTTTTTTATTATTGTTAGTTTCAGAGGGATAATTTTCATTTTGTTTTGTTTCTGATTATAAAATGTATATTTACTATTCAAATCTGAAATATATCAAACTTATATTTACTTTATCAGTAAATGTCTTTTTGTGAGCCAATGTTTCAGATTCATAATGGACACAATTGAGTCACTGACTTATTTTCTATTCATTGTTCTTTCACTCACAAAGGTGTTAAATTACTTGTGATTGCCATTTCTTATTGTTTTCAAAAAGCACCCCAGTGGGAAGAAACAATGAGATAAATGTTAGCATTACATGGAAAGCTTTGAAGAGTGAAACACCGAGTCTCTGACGTCACGTGGGAAACAGATGGCAGGTACATGTTCAATCCGCCGGGAATGATCTCACTGACTTGCCGTGTTGCACTTTTAACCGGAGAGACATTTCAAAGAAACATTAGCCATAATTAAGTTTACAAATATTTGTTTTCACACAGCCCGAAGTTACATAACATGCAATATAATCAAATAGCATTTGGAAGCCCATAATTTAGAGCAATTTAACTCAAACTCGTTACACGAAAGCCCAGAAAAGAGCTTAAATTTCATGCAAGCTGTCACGCCAGGCCTTTTATCCCTCTCGTTGAGCATTTCCCATTCCGCCGAAAAGTGGCACCCTGATTGTCAGAGCAATTATGTTGCTTATGATTGGAGTAGCGATTACAAAGCCTTCATTTGGCGTGATGATTCTTGTCTCTGGATTCGCCATGTAATTATGCCAGGTACGGAAGACAGTGACGAAGTATCACGACGTATATATTTAATCTATCTCCCACCCCCTTCCATCTCCAAAGCATTATTTGAGATGTTAAAATGCTCCTCTCAAATAATGCAGGTGCTGAACTAACAATGATTGCGACAATTATCTGTAATTACCCAACTTGCGCACACAAGAAAGTTTCACAGATGTATTCAGGAAAGTTTGGGAATACAGCAATGATTGTAATAATTAGCAACTGAAAGTCCTTCATCCTTCAGTCCCAGAGTAATGGCGGGAGAAGAGGTGACGCTAACCTTTAACATCTGGGTTTTTTATTCTCACGCTAATGTAATTTCAGCTGTTCTGACTCGTTTTTCTCTAAAAATGTCTTCAATCTCAGGTCATCAAAGATTAGGATGAGTTTGTTTCTTCATCCGATTTGGAGTAATGTAGCATTGCATCAGTGTCTCAGCAATGGATGCTCTGCAGTGAATGGGTGCCGTCAGAATGAGAGTCCAAACAGCTGATAAAAACATCACAATAATCCACACCCCTCCAGTCCATCAGTTAAAGACTTGAGAAGTCAAAAGCTGAAACAAATCCATCATTTAGACGTTTTTAACTAAAATAATCCATAATAGTGCTTCCTCCAGTAAAAAGGCGAGGAGAGAAATCTGCGCAGATCAAGCACTGTTTACAGCTCTAAACAAATATGTGGCTGGATTTTGATGTGAGAAACAACAGGTGATTGACTTTTCCACTGGAGGAAGCATCATGGATTATGGACTCGTAGTTTGAAGCAGTGGTTTGAAGTTAAAAACATCTTGATAGATTCGTTTCTTACGAATATGCAGCTTTTGGCTTCTCAAGAGGTTAACTGATTTTCTGCTATAATTTGGTGTGCATACAGTATATGGCACAACTTGAAATCTGCTTTGTGATTTTTGCAAGTACTGAAATCCAATGTTCTTGTTTAGAATGGTATTTCAATGTATTTCGGTATTTACTACCAATTTTGGTTGCCATATGGATAACAACATAAAAATTTTTTGAATCATACATTTATATATGATATATTTTAAAATACCATATTTCAAATCATATTTTAAAATATGATGATGAAAAAAAAAATGTGTATTTTTTTTTTTTTTATCGTATTTTAAATCCTATCCGATTTGCTTGTTTAGACAGTATTATCAATATATTTTTATATTAAGTGCTAGTTTTGGTAGTGATGATGTATGGAAGCCCGTTTCTGCCACTGAATAAAAACATAAAAATAAAATCTAATTGTGATTTTTATTTTTTAATTCTGAGAAATAAACTCGCAATTGCAAGTTATAAAGATAAATATTACGAGATAAAAAGTTTCATTTGTGAGAAAAAGCTACAGATATACTGTAATCTCACAATTCTGTTTTTTCTCAGAATTGCAAATTGAAGGCTGATTTGACAATTTATTTATTATTCAAATCAAATGTTAAGTCTAATTTAAATTAGCTTGTTTGGACATTGTTATTCATATATTTTCAGATTTAGTACCAGTTTCAGTAGTGATGAGAAAATATTAATTACTATATTTATTTATTTATTAAGTGTACATTTTTCGAAATTGAGATTTATACATCATATGAAAGCTGAATAAATAATCTTTCCATTGATGTAGATGAGTCCAGATCGGACGATATTTGGTTGAGATACAACTTTTTGAAAATCTGGAATCTGAGGATGCAAA
Source organism: Carassius carassius (assembly GCF_963082965.1). Classification (NCBI taxonomy): domain Eukaryota; kingdom Metazoa; phylum Chordata; class Actinopteri; order Cypriniformes; family Cyprinidae; genus Carassius; species Carassius carassius. The sequence continues at coordinate 4,213,539 of NC_081770.1, read as the reverse complement.
AAAATATAAATACTGAGAAAATCGCCTTTAGAGTTGTCCAAACAAATTCTAAGCAATGCATATTACTAATCAAAAATTAAGTTTTGATATTATTATGGTAGGAAATTTACAAAATATCTTCATGGAACATGTTCTTTACTTAATATCCGAAAAAAAATCAATAAATTTGACCCATACAATGTATTATTATTTTTTGTTGTTAATGCTAAAAATATCTTCCCCCAGGACTTAAGATTGGTTTTGTGCTCCAGGGACACATATTTTAGTGTTTAGTACCAGTGATGCTGATGTAAAAGAAAAGAAAAAAGAAACATTTGGCTCTATTTACTTATGGCATCTCACATTTTCAATCACATTGTGTCTTCCAAAATCGAGCTTGATTCTACAGACTAAGAATCCTTTTTCATTTAATCCATTTAATGTGGTTTCTTGCTGTTCAGACTAAAACAAATTTGAGTGGGATATGCAGAAAAAGTCGTGTGGAGCTCATTCAGACTGAGATACTGACGGTGCACATGTCTGTGGTTGAAGAACGAGAGCGATCCGTCAATGTCAGGACGTCAGAGTGACCATTAGTCTGATGTGTTTAGATCATTCTGACGAGCTCTGCCAAACCATCTTCACTGCAGTGCTCTATTCTGAGCGAGCTGCCATGACCAATGTACTTCCCACTGCTGTTTGTCACCCGTTTTCCCTGCATGACTCAGGTTAAGTGCAATTTATATGAGCATTTGAGCAAAACGCTTTTCGGTTGTAAAAGTGAAGACCATGCTAAAGGTGTGATTTGCATTGAGTGGGAACACTGCGCTGCGTGTTTATTGCATCAAATGCTCTGCATGCGCTACATAAACACACACACACACACAAAGGCAGGATATTTTTACCTTCAGATTTGAAATTACCCTCATTGTTCACTGCAGGTAAGCAAGAATCAATCCTTGAATTACCTTGTCCCTGGATTGCGTGGTCTCAAAAAGCTCTACTGTATTCGTTCTGCTTATTAAAGAAAAGATGACTGCAGACAAACCGCTCAGTCATTTCTTCAGTATAAACATGCCAACACTTCTGATGTTGAACTATTGGCAGCCACAGTGATTGGGTTTAAGTTCCTCAGCTTCACAGGCTTTCTTGAAATCCTGTGAGTTTTAGATGTAGAAACTTTCAGAGGTGAGTGAGTCACAAAGCCTGAGTCACAATGAAGGACTGCAGAACAAGTGCTGGTGAGTAACCATCTACAGTTATTTTCTTAAGTATTCCATTTTGCTGTAGCACCGCAACATTTTTTATGAAAGACATAACAATGTAAAAACCAGCGCTGTTGAGTAACTAGAGCAACTTCACAGATCATTTCAGTTGTTAAATTATCTCCAAAAGAGTGCTTGAAATGGTATATTTTTACAAAAACGAAACTTTTAAAAGATGTTTGGAGTTAAAGGTGTTACTATGTTTTTCAGTAGGTGACAGTAGCTAAACTGTTTTAGTTTTTTTAAAAATTGTACTTTACTAAAGATTTACAAACTTTACATTTCTTTTAGACAAGATAGCTCAATATGTAAAAATCTTCTGGCAGCGATTAACTTTTTGTTGTTATTATCATTTTTAAGTAGGGCAGCAGTTAAACTGTAGTAACTTGTACATTTCAATTTTAAAGATTAAGCAAGTGAGAATATCTAAAAAGTTGTAAAAGAAACTGAAAAGAACTTAAAAAGTGTTGGTGAGTAAATAACTAAAAGTTGTGCTGTTACATACTTTTCTGAATTGCAAAAGGAATGCAATTATTTCAGTGACTATATGTTTTACATTGTAAGGATTTACAAACTTAACCTTTTTCTTATCAATGACTTTTTTTAAATAAAAAAAGTGATTTTTATCAAGAAAACATGTTGGAGAACATATTCGTAGAATAACCATTATTAGTAAGTAACTAAAAGTTGTGTCACTACTTAGTTTTTCAAAAAACTTTTACATTTAGGCTCCCTGTTGAAAAAAAAACAGCATGTGCTGGTTAGGTATGTTTTGAAGCTGGGATGCTGGTCTGAGCTGGTTTACGCTGGTCCTTAGCTGATTTACGCTGATCCTTTGCTGGTTTACGCTGGTCCTTAGCTGGTTTACGCTGGTCCTTTGCTGGTTTACACTGGTCCTTAGCTGATTTACGCTGATCCTTTGCTGGTTTACGCTGGTCCTTAGCTGGTTTACGCTGGTCCTTTGCTGGTTTACACTGGTCCTTAGCTGATTTACGCTGGTCCTTTGCTGGTTTATGATGGTCTTTCACTGGTTTACGCTGGTCCTTAGCTGGTTTACGCTATTCCTTTGCTGGTTTACACTGGTCCTTAGCTGATTTACGCTGGTCCTTTGCTGGTTTATGATGGTCCTTCACTGGTTTACGCTAGTCCTTTGCTGGTTTACACTGGTCCTTAGCTGATTTACGCTGGTCCTTTGCTGGTTTATGCTGGTCCTTTGCTGGTTTATGATGGTCCTTCACTGGTTTACGCTGGTCCTTTGGTGGTTTACGCTGGTCCTTTGCTGGTTTTCGCTGGTCCTTTGCTGGTTTATGATGGTCCTTCACTGGTTTATGCTGGTCCTTTGCTGGTTTTCGCTGGTCCTTTGGTTTACGCTAGTCCTTTGCTGGTTTACGCTGGTCCTTTGGTTTACGCTAGTCCTTTGCTGGTTTACGCTGGTCCTTTGCTGGTTTACGCTGGTCCTTTGCTGGTTTACACTGGTCCTTAGCTGATTTACGCTGGTCCTTTGCTGGTTTATGATGGTCCTTCACTGGTTTACGCTAGTCCTTTGCTGGTTTACACTGGTCCTTAGCTGATTTACGCTGGTCCTTTGCTGGTTTATGCTGGTCCTTTGCTGGTTTATGATGGTCCTTCACTGGTTTACGCTGGTCCTTTGGTGGTTTACGCTGGTCCTTTGCTGGTTTTCGCTGGTCCTTTGCTGGTTTATGATGGTCCTTCACTGGTTTATGCTGGTCCTTTGCTGGTTTTCGCTGGTCCTTTGGTTTACGCTAGTCCTTTGCTGGTTTACGCTGGTCCTTTGGTTTACGCTAGTCCTTCGCTGGTTTACGCTGGTCCTTTGCTGGTTTACGCTGGTCCTTTGCTGGTTTATGCTGGTCCTTCACTGGTTTACGCTGGTCCTTTGGTTTACGCTAGTCCTTTGCTGGTTTACCTTGGTCCTTTGCTGGTTTTTGCTGGTCCTTTGCTGGTTTATGATGGTCCTTCACTGGTTTACGCTGGTCCTTTGGTGGTTTATGCTGGTCTTGCTGGTTTTCGCTGGTCCTTTGCTGGTTTATGATGGTCCTTCACTGGTTTATGCTGGTCCTTTGCTGGTTTTCGCTGGTCCTTTGCTGGTTTACGCTGGTCCTTTGCTGGTTTTCGCTGGTCCTTTGCTGGTTTACGCTGGTCCTTTGCTGGTATATGCTGGTCCTTAGCTGGTCCTAAACTGGTCCAACCAGCTTAAGACCAACACATTACCAGCTAAGGACCCGCATAAACCTGCAAAGGACCAGCATAAACCAGCAAAGGACCAGCTTAAAGCAGCTCAAACCAGCATCCCAGCTTGAAAACATAGCTTACCAGCACATGCTGTTTTTTTTTTCAACAGGGCTGTGCAGTTTTTGTAAATTTACAACATCCCTCCCAGTTTTTAAAAGAGACGTTAGAGTCAAACAAATGATTTGTGAGTTTTACTTCTAGTAGTAGATAGTTTATGATCTCATGTCTCATAAATTAGCTTCGATGTACTACTTTTAACTAGCCGTCTGTGATTTTTGAGTATCTTGACATTAACTACACTGTGATTATCTTTCAGCTTGGTAAATTTCTAAACCGCTTCACCAGCACAACTTTGGATTCCAGAAATCTCTTGTTGGCATTCAACAAAAAACAAACGGGACACTGTCATTTATAAGCACCTGGATAGATGCGATGGGGGAGGTGTGGGCTCGCATTAATCCACTGAAAGGCTTTTAGCGGTATTGCTTTCCAACGGTGCTCCGGTGCAGAGTACACCTCCCCCATAATTCCATTCCAGCGGTAATTTAATTTAGTGCGAGAGCTTTTCATTTTGTGAATGAATCTACCCTCCACTCCACTCGGCTGCTTTCTACCATCCCGTTACAGCTTTCACTCTCCGCGGCAGTCATTAAGCTAACTCATTTGATAGTTTCGGCAAGTGTGACGGAGCACCGCCAATGAAGCCTCCTCCCTCCCACATGCCATCAACGGAGGGTCTCTTTGGAGAATTATGCTGAGTCATTGAGCTATTTGGGTAATGCATCAGCATCTCTGTTAGGCTTTTCCCTGTTGTGATTTACACCAGTTTCATTTAACTGGCCTATACGCGTCTTTTATGCATATTAAGAGATCTGGAGCGAGAAGACATTTGGGGGCAACGATGGCTGGTCTTTTTTGGGCTGTAATCCATGAAAAGGAGTTCCCTATACCTCATCATGAAAGATAGCCTCACTAACAAGAAAGTACCATGCAATCAGTGTAGGGGAGCAGTTAACTAAAATTAGCAATGTCCCAAGTAGTTGCATGAATTAAATTACGATTGATTAATGGAACAGTAGATAGAGTTAGCTTACGTTGCTTTTATTAAACTTTTACGTTTTTACAAGTTTTTCTACAATAACTTGTTTTATGTTGGAGCAAAACATGCAAGTCAGAACATTTAAAAACCTTCAGTCAGCAGGTTTTTTTCTTTGGTTTTAGTTTTTGTTTTGCTAATTACATTTTCAGTAACACAATAGCAGGTAAACTTAATAAATAAATAATTTAATAAACAAGTGTAGCTTTGTATTTACAGGATTTAAACACTTTAATAACTTTTTTCTCTAATAGCCAGCGTGAAGAAGAAGAAATAGAAGAAGAAAAACTAAAAAACCTTTATAGCCAAGCAATCCAGCATGTTCTCCTATATATATTTTTGGGGAAGTTGTGGCCTAATGGTTAGAGAGTTTGAATCCTAACCCTAAGGTTGTGTGTTCGACTCTCGGGCTGTCAGTACCACGACTGAGGTGCCCTTGAGCAAGGCACTGAACCCACAACTGCTCCCCGGGCGCTGCATCATAAATGGCTGCCCACCAAATAGAGAGCACGAATTCTGAGTATGGGTCACCACACTTGGCTGTACGTCACTTTCACTTCAATTCATATATATATTCATATCATACATCAATTCATATTCATATATCATATATACACCCCAAGTAGCTACACAGTACATACATATGCTGTTTCTCTTTAGCTTTTTTGTACATTTTGGAGACATTGCATTTCTTCTGGATTGAGTCTGTCTCAATTTGTTCTGTTTCTTCATGTTATTCCAGATAGACTGATGATGATGAGATCAGATCTCTGTGTGGAGCGCTGGCTGCTGTCAGACTCCTTGTGCAAACAAAAATCTCATTGCATTATTACAATTAATAGCAAAAATAATGTTTGGAAATCCAAACTGATATTTCCTAATGACATACTACAGCAAAACATAGAAATAACTGACTTAAAAATGTTTTTGGTGAAAATCCTAGTGGCCTGACTTTTGCACAGTACTGTGTGTGTGTGTGTGTGTGTGTGTATATATATATATATATATATATATATATATTAGGGGTGTAATGGTATGCAAAAATCACGGTTCGGTACGTACCTCGGTTTTAAAGTCATGGTTCGGTTCATTTTCGGTACAGTAAGGGAAAGAAATGCAAACATTAAACTGCAGGTTGTTTATTACTATAAACTTTTTTAGCAATTTGTTTACACTTTTTAATAATAATAATAATATATATATATATATATATATATATATATATATATATATATATATATATATATATATATATATATATATATATATATATAATAAAAAAAGAAAAGAAATAAAATACTGCTGTTAAGTTCTCCACTAAATAAAATAATCTCAATCTCAAAGCAATATCATATAATAAAATATAAATAAATAACTATGATTACAGTGCAGCATTACCAATCCCAGCTTGTAGGCCTGCTCATATTTAAAATATATATATAACTTTTCCAAAGTGTAAAGTTGCAACATCAACAGTTTCAGTTTTTAGACCTGCTCAGATTTCGTTATTGCGTTGGACCGATCGGAATTAAGAGCAAAGGTCTGTTTAAATGCCGACAGCACCCCTAATATATATATATATATATATATATATATATATATATATATATATATATATTGCAAATATATACATTTTTGGCAATGTTGAGACAAATGTTTTACTCTTCTTTCACTTTTTTTGTCTGCTTTTTTTTATTTTTTATTTTCAATCAGAAATAGAAAAGTTAGATTTTATTCCTTGAATATTTAATGTCCAGCTGTTGTGATGATTTTCTCAAAGCAAAGGCACTGGAGATCTAGCGTTTGATTGCAGTCCATTTTATTCCAATCGTTCAACAAAACAAACCATTTTCTTGAAAATATATGTCCATGGAAATCTCAATGGTTGTTTTTATACTTCATATATTTTTGGACTGACAATACCTCTGTTCAATCTCACATATTCTACTTCAAACGCATCCACCCGGCCCAGAGGTGACACTGTCCACAACATGGAAACCCAAGCGTCTGTGCACATCAAAGCTCACGGATCAGTAGACTGCGGCCGTTCTGACAACAACGTCCCTGAAGCTTTGATTTCTCCTGATTCTGATGAAATAGTGAGAGCCCGGCTCTGCGGGAACCCCAGGCTACTTGGGCTTACGCCATTACCAAAGAGCATCCGCAGGAGGAACAAACATCCCCAATTCATGCTTGACCTACAGGCATGAAATACTCCATGCTACTGAGTGACTAAAAAAATGTGGAGGTTCAAGCTTGAGATTCAAAGCTGGCTAGTCGGACTTAAGGAGCCAATTGTGTTGGGTTGCAGGATGACATAACACTGAAAGATGTCAATTTTGTATTTTTAAATTGCCAGTAATTATCTTGAAATGTATTGCTGAAGGCTGGAAATTTGTAGCTGTTGCGTTTAGCATGCTAAAACACAACCCGTCAATGAAAAGTATCTGAATTGCTACCCTGCTATGAATATTAAAGCTAAAGTGGGAGAGAGAAAGAGAGAGAGAGAGATAACTAGTAAACATAACTAAACTAGCTAGTTGGTTGACCCATCTCTAATTCAAGTTCTCCATAAAAACTTCAAACCAATAAAAAAAAACATTTCACTATATTCCCCAGTTTTGGTTTTCTGTGTATTTTTATGCTCATTGAAGTATAGTATCATTAGCTTAGCAACATGCTAACTCTATGGCATTCATGTTTTGTGTACTTAATGCAACAACTCTGCCTATGTAGGCGGTACAGCAAGACAGCTCACTAGGTTTTAACACAGACACTGTGTCCAAAGTTGATGGTTGAACACCAATTTAACAAATTCCCAATCTTGGCACGACACATCACCAATGTGGGATTAATTTGGCAAGATGCTAGTGTCAACAAATGCTGAAGACAGCTAGTCAGTGACACTCCAGGTTGTTATCGAGACGGGGGCCAACATAACCTGGCATGTGACCTCAGGCAGCTGGAGATAAACTAGACCCAGCTCGGTCATTAGAGATTCACCGGGACGTTTGTGTCAATAGTTGAACAATGTGTTGTGCAATTATTTCCCAGGCGGGGTCCAAATAAAATGTATGCCATTTTTGGGATGTTTATGAGCTGAAACATTTTTGGACACTTGGTCTAAAAATATATTTCCCAGAAGGCCGGTATAATAATGTGGATATAAACAGAAGAGGATGTTTTTACACTACATTGACAGGTAAGGTCTTGTATATTAGATCAAATGTGATTGTTTGGGAAGGTAATCATAAATTACACACTATTATGCTAATTTGAGACGGATGTGTGTTTTCTCAGCTATTATCTCGACCAGCGTGAGGCCCATAAGGTACTAGATCGCCACTGACAAGGTGTGTGTTAACTACATTTACACCATCTCCATCTGAAAGTTCGCATAATGATGTTTTATGAATCTGTCTGTGTATTTTTTTGGTATTAGTGTCTGGAGCTGAAGTAGGTCACACTCCACTTTCAGATCCGCCATTAACAATCACATCTTTCTTTAACTCAGCGTTCAGGGCTGCTTTGCTGTTCACAGGCAAATCGCTGCATTAAAGCTTTTATATTTCATACATAGGGCTGTTGGAGGAGTAATGGAACCTGTTTGACATGCTCAAAGACAGACAGGAGCATATTAAAGAGCGTCCTTTGCCTCCCTCAGGTTTCCCATGTTAACTTACTGGAGAAGTTACCGTGGTTTGTGGTTCCTAGGTGAAAATTTCACATCAAGGAATGGTTAACTGTTGAACCATGGTAACCACAAATTAGCCATGGTTGTGCTACACTGATCATAGTTTGACCATGGTATTTGTAGTAAAACTGTGGTTATCCAAGAAAAACATGCTCTGAAAGTCGCAATCTGTATCTAATGTTTTGCAACCCATGCTCGGAAGTTCCGATCTGAATCAAACGTAGGGCTGGGATGATAAAACAATGCATCATGATTTTTTTAAGGGTCAGCTTGACATCATTCACCATAGTAACCTATTGGAAGATGCCACAATCCTGCACAGCCGATGGTCTGTAGTGTCCTGCACAGCCAAATGATGGTCTGGTCATTTATTACCACTGTTGTTGTAATAAATATTTGAGAAACTATTGTTGCATCTGATTTTATTAGCAATAGAGTGACAGTTATTGTAAAAAGAGCAAATGAAAGAAATACATGAACACAAAAATTATAACAGCAACGTTGACGAGGGTAAATTTTACCATTCAACTGAACTGTGCACGAATATATATATACGTAGATAGATAGATAGATAGATAGATAGATATGCATGTATGTATATACAGGCAAATTTAGAAATTTAAATATCGATATCAAGATAAATGGTCAATTAGAGTGTACAGTATATTAGCCCTGTTTGTTGTTTTCTTTTGGGATCTGACAGAGCATTCGGATCCAGAAACGGTGATGCATTATGTTTAACAAGCTTAAAATATTATCATTTTAGTTATCGCTTTAGCCATCATTCTTGTTGTGAATGGGCATTTAGTGGCCCAAGACAGGTAAATGTTCTCTCTATCTTCTATTATCTCCATAAATGACTCCTCAACCGTAATAACCTCAGTCAGTCGTTCCGGTCGTCTTTTGTTCGGCCCAGTATGAAGGTCACTTTCAGCTTCCCGTGTTCCCATGCTCCTTCACAGGTGTGAAAGCCGCCGGCCACACGACCCGCTTCAACCCACCCGGCGTGTCAGAGTGTGTTTCCCCACAGCGAGCGAAGAGCCTGGATCAGCACCCTGCAGGCACATCGGCTTGACATGTGGCTCCAAGAGCGGCGTAATTAAGTCCGTCCTATGACAGAGTGAATGAGGTTGAAAAGCTTCAGCCTGCCAGTGACTTCCAGTGCTTTTGAAATGGAAGCGGCTGCGTTTAGTTCGCCTCGGCCCGTTAGCTCATTATGAGCAATTTTGCTAGGCGAAATGTCAGAATTTCAGAAGGTTGATGGAAAAGAGATACAGTTTAGACACTACGATGTGTTATATGCCCAGTCTTTTTATATTGTGTAAAAACGATTCCAAATTGGCCGCTGGCACCTTGTCCTTGGAAAAGCACTAGCACAACCTCTAAAGAGCCTTTAATTTTAATTAAAAATGGGTTTCAAATGTAAGATAGTCTTGCATGTGTTAACCAGCCAAAATGTACTGGAATATTGATGGTTACGCACCAAATGTCTTATGCAACATGTCAAACTTGTGCTATTTTTTGCTATTCTACCAAGTATATGTCATATTCCACTTCTTTTTCTGTTTAATATACTTCAGGAGCAGCTGGGAGTGTGATGGACTGTGAAAAGCGCCGGTAGATTGTGGGATCTCTTTACTTTAGGGCCACAATGAATATCCATTATCAAGTAAGTTTCTTCACTTTCAGATTGGCCGTTCTTGATGATCTTCAGATACAAATCATGATGATCTTCAAATACACGTTATCACACAATGTTTTTTGGATGTAGGTGACTTTGTTATGGATTCAACAAGTTATTTGACAGAGCTCATCTGGCTGTTCTGCATTCAGTAGTGGTTTCAGTGAGGGAAAGCACTTCTTGGGTTTTCAATGTAAATGGTCTCTCATGTTCTCTCTCGCTCTTTTGCATTGATGGTCAAGTCTGAAGTGCCTTTTTAGGCTTTCGAAAGTTATGCACGCAGTAATGGATTATTGAAAAGCAGCCTGAGGGTGGTTTTATGAGGGCTTTGACATGATCGGACGAACTTGTTCTTCCTTTCTTTCTGTCAGAGATTCAAACTTCAAATGCTGGAGACACAGAGGCTTTTGTCGCAATTTCTTTTTGTATACATTTGGTAACATTAGGTATTCTTGTGCATAATGCAATCCCAGAATGCAAACTGGATTATTGCACAGTTTATGAGAAAATACCATTTCTTTCTTTTGTAAAATTTTAATTATTCATGACCTTTACTTGCCTTTTTTTTTTTTGTGCGGCATCGCTAAAATAGAACGCAATTCAAGTACGCAATGCATTCTCTGTTTGGAAAAACATCCAAAACCTCTCCGAAAACCAGGCTGGAAGACTATTGTTTAATAAACTTTTAATCTGTGTTTTATAACAGGAATTGGCTGATCTGCAATTGCAAATCTGCATATACATGTATGTGCAGTAGAATTACGAATTGTTATCCCAAAATGCATACCGACGTATACTGTTGCGTTGTGGGTATTACGAGTTTGAATCTTGGCTCCAGAACCTTTCTGATCCCTCCCTTCCCTCTCTGTCACACAGAAATCACTTCCTTTCAATTCTACACTGTCCTATACTAATAAATTAAAAATAAAAAATAGAAAAAAAGATAATTCAGAGTATTGTGCAGTTAGCTTAGTGACATGCTTACGCCAATGCAAATGGGAAAAAAAACTATTACAATAATTTATTACAGCCAAACTAAGAATTCTTTTTCAAAGTTGTAAATATTATTTGGAGTATGTTTTACAAAAAAAAAAAAAACACTTAATTCAGTTTGTTACTTGAAGTAGTTCAGGGTATTGTGCCACAAGCTTAGAGACATGCTAACACCTAAGCAAATGGGTAAGATTATTGAAGTATGATATGAAGTAAAGTAGCGATGTCTAAATGAATGAATTAATAAATAAATAAATAAATACATTTCTTGTTTCTGAAATCCAAGTGGTCATGTTCAATCCACAGACGTTAGACTGCCAGTGCTCAGCTCCTTGTAGACGGAAAACTGGATGCATTCAGACAAGTTTAACCTTGTAACCTTGTCTTTAACTTGTTTTTCCTCACTCCGCAATTTTGTGCAGACCGAAATTGTACATATTCAGATTGATAAATTGCCATTTAATTAGCATTACAATTGAATATTTTATGGCATAATTATTTTTGATGACTTCCAAATTGACGTGAATGGTTGGAGAAAGCGGTTGCCATGGAAACAGTGCTGGATGTTTATTTATGAAATGGTCCTTCTCTGTGACCTGCTCATAACATCGGCGTAACGTGGCATGCTAATTTAGAGTTACGCATTCATTATGCTGAACTCGCCAGTGCCCGCACGCATCCGAACGTGCCACCAATATCGCCATGCTCCGCTAAAATCAACAGACTCATGTTTTTTATGCAGAAGGATGGAGAGTAGCCATATAGCACTGATCTCTCCAGTGGCAGTGCTCACACACATGCATTCATTATGTAACACTACAAACACATTTAGTCCATTCTAGATCAAACAGATATATATAGAAGCATACGGATGAAGGGTATAAAATATCTCAAGAACACCTTTAGTTCACATTTCACTAAGGAATTCATGAAGATTTTTTTTTTTACGTTGTTTACAATGAAATGAATTGGGATATTAATTTCATGAAATTTCAGCACTTGTATTAATGGTACAGATGTATAGCACACATAGGGCCATTTCTAGCCAATTTGACGCCCTAGGCGAAATCCCTATTGGCACTCCATATATATATATATATATATTTTATTTTTTTTGTCACATTCAAATTGTTTGTCATTGTAACAACACTAATTTGTGGAGATTGAGCGCATTGTGAATTCCACAAATCTGAATGCATTATTTGTAAATTGACCATTGAGATAAACATTTTGCTCAATTTTTTAGCTGTAATATCATTGTGTTGCCACTAGAAGCTTCACTGTGTAGCCCTCTGTAACAATCCCTAATAGCTAAGACACTGCACATTACTTGCACATAAATCACACAAATTAATTTTATTACATTTGGATACATGTTTAGATATTATAAATGGCTACTTTTTGTATTTATCTGTTTTTTGTTCAGTTGTTTTATTGCTGTTGCTTGAAACATTGATTTAAAGTGTCAGTTATTGCATTATTATTTGTTACCCCAAACTACATATAAAAGCCTCGTCCGTGGCATAAAAGTAATCAATGCAGCTACTTAACCCTTTGCCTGCTCATTAACGCGTTAACTTAACCTTTAAATAACGTGACACTCTGCTCTCTGTGTGAATGACACTGTTCCCATTAAGTGCTGTTAGAAGTGATTTAACTGAGTCTGCATTTCGACACCTCGGTAAGTATGCATTAAACTTGACAAAGCAGTTTTATGAAGGATGTATTGATCTATTAGCAATTTTTTTTTAAATTAGCTGTTAAAGTTTATATGGGAATATTAAATGAGACCCTGATCCTTTAACAGTGCATTGGCGCAAAAACGCACACCTTTTGGACAGATCTCACAACATGATTTATCAACTGCCACAAATACAAATATACATATATAATATATAAATACAGGCATCATCAGTTAGCCCAAAGATATTGGGGGATCCACTGCGGGCGGCAGTCATATTTCAGGGTGACCATGCCTCTCTTTATCACAACCCTGCTAAATGTAGCAATGTAGTGCCAGTATTAGCACTCATTAGGGCCCCTTCAGCTGGTGGAGCCCTAGGCAACCGCCTAGCTCGCCTATGCCTAGAAAGGGCACTGCACACACACACACACACACACACACACACACACACACACACAAATGTGTGAATAGGCATCCTGCACTTGTTTTGTGCAATTGACCCGTACATTAATTTGTGACTGTTTTAAAGTGTTTTAAAGCGAAGCCTGATCACTGTCTGCAGAGTCGTGGTTCACTTGAGCTATAAATTAGCTAATTAGTTGCATAATTGGCCGAATTAAAGCTCCAATCAGTGAAGCTTTTGCTGTCAGTGGTCCTCCAGGTAACTTAAATCAGCTGTCGCTCGAGACTCTGAAAGGAAGACAGATTTGCCCAGCCGAGCGAGTAATGACCCGAGCTGCGAGTGAGGAGGTCTGAGGAAAGCAAACAAAAGAGCCTCGATTAGCGCAAAGGCCTCTTCATACGCTGCAGAAGAGCAACTTCGTTAAGGTGTTTTTTCCTCTCAGACACATCCGTTTGCTGCCTGAGTGGGACGAGATGCATCAGGTCTCCTGTACTTCAGATCACTCTTCAGGTCTGTTTGACTGTTTCATGTCTGAGTTTGTCCTCTTGAGTGATAGAGACGTGTTTGGGTTCGCCTTCACTAACTGCATATTAATAACGAATTGTGATCGGATAGTAGTTTTGTTCTACGAAGAGCTTGGCTACCTTTGATTAGGCTGTTCTCGCGTGACACAACACTACTACTCCCTCTGATCATCTAGTCGTAAAAACATTTTGAAATATGGGACAAAACTTAATTAAAAAAAAAAAATAAGTCACTAAAAATAGAACAAAAAATGGGACATCAGGTCACCATGGGTTGTGTTCATTAATGCAGTCGCTATCAGCGATGAAATGTTCATACAGAGTGCTTTTTAATTTTTTATTGACGAGGGAATGGACGTATATATACGATGTTTAGTTATGTATTTGAAGAAAAGCCACCTCTTTCTCTCCCATATTCTTTTATGGGAAAGGTGGATGCCATACGGTCTACTATTACAATGTGCAATTTAGACACAACCATTCTTAAATTCCGCCCTATTTTTAAGTTGCCATTCTTGTCAACGATTTAAGAAAGTCTTGTTATCTTCATTTTTCTCACAAAACCTTTATTTATATAGCGCTTTAAACAAAATACATTGCGTCAAAGCAACTGAACAACATTCATTAGGAAAACAGTGTGTCAATAATGCAAAATGATGAAGGCAGTTCATCATTGAATTCAGTGATGTCATCTCTGTTCAGTTAAATAGTGTATTTATTTGCAATCAAGTAAATAGTGCATTTATTTGCAATCAAGTCAACGATATCGCTGTAGATGAAGTGACCCCAACTAAGCAAGCCAGATGCGACAGCAGCAAGGAATCGAAACTCCATCGGTGACAGAATGGAGAAAAAACCTTGGGAGAAACCAGGCTCAGTTGGGGGGCCAGTTCTCCTCTGACCAGACGAAACCAGTAGTTCAATTCCAGGCTGCAGCAAAGTCAGATTGTGCAGCAAAACCATATTTTAAGCCGTGTTTCCACCACTGGAACTTCACCCAGGATCTAGGGACTTTGGAACTCTGTGTGTTTCCACCGCAGGAACCAGGAACTAAATAAAGTTCAGAGTAAAAAATGCCCCTCAGAAAGTCCCTGCTGGTGAGGTAGTACTTTTTCAAAGTTCCGGAACTTTTGGGGCGGGACTTGGGTGTTAAACATGCTGATTGGTTGAGGTCACATAGCATTTATTACCAGATTTGCGTCGTTGCGGACATCACAGTCGAATGTGCAAAGTCCGAACTACCGAGGATGCAAGTCCGAAATTTGCGTACTTTGTATTAAGAAACGCGCGCAGACCTATGTCACCAGACTATTTGTCTAATCTTCTTTAGACCACGGTGGAAACGCAAAAAGCTACAGGTCTGTGGGGAAAATAGTTAGTGGGGAAAAAAGTTCAGCAGTCTGCACTGCTGAAGGTGTCGAACAATCTACTCCTTGCTTTGGACTCCTGTAAATCTGCTTTTTTAAATGCTACTTGATCTTATTTCTGCATTTGATTCAGTTGAAGTCTACCCTTCTTAATTGTCTAAGGGATGAAGTTGACATTAGGGGCATGGCACTGGATTGGTTTTCATCATACCTCTCTGATAGATCAGTTAAGGTGATGATTGGACACTCGTCCTCTCCTTCAGCACAGCTCACTTGTGGGGTACCTCAGGGGTCCCTCTTGGGGCCTATCTTATTTTGTTTATGTGCCCCTTGGGTTTGATCATGAGGAAATATAATATTTCATATCGTTATGCTGACGATACTCAGGTCTACATTCCTCTTAGCTCTGATCACTCTTATTCTGACCTTTTTAATTGCTTTGAAGATATGAAAAGACTGGACTGGCAGAAACTTTCTACAACTTAATGAGAACAAAACTGAGATTGTTGTCTTTGGACCCCCAGGTGCTGTCACGGATATCAATATTAATCTAGATTCTGTCATCAAACATTCATACTTTTACTAAAAATTAGGTGTGATTTTTGACACTGATCTGAATTTTTCAAAAACGGATAAGTGCTATGGTGAAGAGCAGCTTTTTTCTACTAAGGCAAATAGCCAAATTAAAATCTATGCTCTTGTTTAAGGATTTGGAGATAGTAACTCATGCCTTCATCACTTCCAGACTTGATTATTGCTATGCGCTTTATATGGGTCTCAAGCATTCATCGCTGAATCGCTTGCAGTTGGTCCAGAACACAGCCGCGAGGTTGCTGACTGGTCCTAAGAGGAGAGAAAGCATTTCTCCTGACCTAGCATCTCTTTATGGTTACCAGTGCAGCATAGGATCCATTTTAAGATTTTATTATTTGTGTATAAAGCATTAAATGATCTAGCCCCATCCTACTTGTATGAACTTCTCAGTCCTCAGCAATCCTCTTGCTCTCTCAGATCCTCTGATAAACTTTTCTTGCATATACCACGCTCTCGATTTATATCGAAAGGGGATTAAGGCTTTTTTTGAGCCCAGTCCTCGACTATGGAACAGCATGCCTTTGGACATTCGATCTGTGCCTTCTGTTCTTTTTTTTTTTCTTTTTTTTTAATCCTGCCTGAAGACTTATCTGTATTCCTTGGCTTTTGGACGAAATGTATGTTTGTGTATCATAATTTTGTTTTTGTACTGATTATCTGTTTAAGTCATTTCTTTTTATTCTCTTAATCTCCATTTACTTTATATGTATAGCCTATGTACAGCACTTTGGCATACACTAGCTGTTTTTATATGTGCAATATAAATAAACTGACCTTGAACTTTTTTTTATTAATATTAAAATAAATTAATAATTTAATTTATGTAAGTACATAAGTAAAACAAAATTATTATTTTATTATTATATACTAGGGGTGTAACGGTTCACAAAATTCATGGTTCGGTTCGATACAATACACTGGTGTCACGGTTCGGTTCGGTACGTTTTAGATACAGCAAAAAGAAAAAGTTGGAAGATAAATTTCCTTGATTTTTAAAAAATGTTTTATTTATTAAAACTAACAAAGTATTTTTTTTTCTTACATTGAACAATGATGGAGCTATTCTTTACCCATCTTCTATGGTGTTTTCTTAGCAGCATACTGTATAAAACAAAAACAGCTCCTTATAAAAAAAAAAATGAAAATGTTATATTAGTTATGAACAAATACAAAGATGTAACTTTTTATATTGAACTCTATAACTCTTTATATTGAGTGTGTTTTTACTCAATTGGTTCTCTATAGGGCTTATGTTTTTTGGAACAAAGCAGGAATTACGGTCTGTCTGAAATGGGCTCGTGAAGGAATATTGTAACGGGGCTCAATTACATTAAGCATGTTCTTAAAACCTAGGCGCTCGCTCACTCAGTACGCGCTGAAGGCTCGTTGCAAAATGGCTAATGCGTTTAACAGACCAGAAATAGAAGATCCTCCAATAACCAACAGGTCTGGTGTTTGGGTGCACTTTGGATTCCCTGTAAGCTATAATGGTGATGATAGAATCAATGGTAAATAGTAAGGTCTCATATCCACGACTATAACGTAAATGTAGCCTACCAATCGCCGTGGTGATGTATTTTGCCCTGTTTGAATCCGTTGGAAATGTCTGTCTAAATGCTGCGGGGATAGTTTGTTGCATTTGTTTCTCCTTTTTTCCGTCTTTTCCCAGATACTGACACACTAAGGTGATGTCGGCGTAAATGAGTTGACATGTTTCAAGTATTCCCGCTGGTGTTTTTTTTTTTTTTTTTTGTATTCCCGCTGGTGTAACCCTAGATGCGACATCGTTGTTTTTTTTATCCACCACTCTCTTGCCATCACCATTATAGCTTACAGGGAATCCAACGTGCACCCAAACACCAGACCTGTTGGTTATTGGAGGATCTTCTATTTCTGGTCTGTTAAACGCATTGGCCATTTTGCAACGCGTCTTCAGCCTGTATTGCTGAGTGAGCGAGCGCCTGACTGAGTAGCCTAACATAAACTTATAAGTTGGTGTTTTTTTCTTCTTCGGGGGTGTCAGGGGCGTTGCCTGTTACGTCGTTTGGGTTATTGGGCTACCTTGTTGAACGCATATCATTATATTTCACAATTTTTTTTATTTTCCAAATATAATTAATTAGTCCAACGAACCGTTCGGTCCATAATGCGTACCGCGTACCGAACCGAAAGCCTCGTACCGAACGGTTCAATACGAATATGCGTATCGTTACACTCCTATTATATACTACTTTTTTTTTTTTACTAAAGCTTTGTGGGAGAAACAAAATTAATAAGTGATTTGATTATTAGTAATAATAATAATAGTAATCTCAATTTTCTGATGCATTATTTTGGTCATGGGACCTTATTTGGATAATGTAATATTTTAATAATTTATAATTTAATTCAAGTTAATAAATTTTTTCCAATGCAGTAACTGACTTTATTATTATGCACATAAATTATCTTTTGTTGTAGTTTTGCATTAACTTTAGAAATTGCCATTTATCTGATCCTCCCACAAATGTGGTATAATAATAGATCATTTTAAAACAAATTTAGTTTTAAAGTTTCTTTATTATTTTTATTTCAGATGTAATCTAAAATGATGGAAACAATAACATATGCATTGTATTTTATAATAATATTATTGCATACATGCATAAGCATATTGCATTTGTATTTATTTATTTTTTTAAACTTACTTTAGAAGTTCTCTATTTCTATGCTCCATTTCAGAAGATTTAAAGTTAAATGATCAATAATCTAAAATCCATTAGTGTTAGTTCGTATTGACTTGTGGTTAGCGCCTCAGTCCTCCTATAGGCACCATGTTCCAGTCTTATCTTGGGCTCTCAGAGCTCTCTCTCACTGTCTGTGCGATTAATCGTGAGCGCTCGCTCCAGATGGGATGTCACGCTATCAATTGTGCTGGCCAGCCGGACCCCTGAAACAATGGCTATGCTGTTTCTCAGGGGCCTGGAGACACCTCGAGCCCAGCTTGCGGCAGCTTCAGCTGGTGTTCAGACGGAGAGAACTGGAGCCTATCAGTGGGGACAGATGTGTGGACATCTCCTATGGTCCTGAGAAAACCCTTGAAGATGAAGTTGACTGAAGCGGGTCTGACGCTAACAGGTTGACTAGCGGAGTCTTCAAATGTCAGAAATTGATAGTTTATCTGTCATTTTAAACCTGTATGCTTGTGTTTTTGTTTGGTAGAACACAAAAGGAGACATTTCCATGTAGTTTTTTTTTCATGTAATTGACTCTGCAATCAAATATTGTTTAAAGTGGTGCATTGCATTCGGTTATGACACTCGAGAACCAATAATGTTTGCTACCAATAATGTCAAGCTTGTCACAATGCTTCAAATTGCCATTACACTTTTGAAAGCAATGCAAATGCTTTTCATAGCTTTGCAAAGGGAAAAGATTGTCACAGAGTAACCTTTTTACTGATTTTCACATTTTTTAATTTAATCTTTTCTTCAATATTGGGTCTACAGATGATTGGCACCATTTGGTAACCTATTTAATTGATTAAATGCATTTAATATGCATTACTTTATTAATAATAATAATGCATGCTTTTTTTATTTTGTCATTTTAATTTTAGAAGTTTGAAATGTTGTATTCATTATTATTTCAGATGTAATCTAAAACCATGTCAACAACATATGCATCATATGTTCTAATAATAATTATAATACACTTTGTATGTTTTATTATTATTTCTAACGCATTCTAAAATGATGAGAATCAGAAAGTTTTATTCCTTAGTATGCTCGCGCATTCAAGCAATTTGTTTTAGTGTCACAAGCTTCCAGTAGACGGAGACAACAACTAGACTGTTTCTTTAAGAAGAAACAGTCGAGCTACAGTTTGTATAGTTTCGCCGCCTCTACAACCACGACTCCTAAAAAAACCTTTTTCATTCCGTGTCGCCAAATCAAGCTCTCAATGGGTCCACTCCTCTGCTATCAACAAGAGGAACATCTGTACTACCTCAACAGACAAAACTTTTTGGTTGTTAAAAAAAGGTGCGCTCATTCAAAACAGTTGCGTTCGATCCTTTGCGAGCTGTGCGGATTTAAATATAGCGCTTCTTTTGTGTTTGTGTCGCAAGTTTAGCGATTCGTGAACAGTAGAGTTTACACGTCACGTTTTGTAACGGTATGGTGCTTGGTCACTTGTAACCTCAACCGAGGTGGTCCTAAAAAAAGTAACCCTCCCCCCCAAAAAGAGTCGTACCATGCAGTGGAAAAGCGCCATATGATGGTGAGTGGGAATGCAGGGGGTTTCTTCTGAAGTCCACAATCATCTCCACTGTTTTGAGCGTGTTCAGCTCCAGGTTGTTAAGACTGCACCAGATGGTCAGCTGCTCAACCTCTTGTCTGTAAGCAGACTCATCACCGTCCTGGATGAGACCGATGTATAGTCGTCTGCGAACTTCGGGAGCTTGACAGAGGGGTCTTTAGAAGTGCAGTCACTGAGGGACACCAGTGTTGGTGGAGCAGCTGTTTGACATGAATTTCCCCAGTCTCACTAACTGTTGCTTATCTGTCAGAAAGCTGGTGATCCACTGACAGATAGAGCTAGGAACAGAGAGCTGGGTCAGTTTGGTCTGGAGGGCTGTTGGAATGATGGCGTTGAAGGCCGAACTGAAGTCAACAAACGGGATCCTCACATAAATCCCTGATTTATCCAGATGCTGCAGGATGAAATGCAGTCCCATGTTGACTGCATCATCCATGGATCTGTTTGCTCTGTAAGCAGCTTGCAGGGGGTCCAGTGATGTCCTTCAGGTAAGAACCAGTTTTTCAAACGACTTGATGACAGATATCAGAGCCACAGGTCTGTAGTCATAAAGGCCAGTAATTTTGGGTTTCTTCGGGACGGGGATGATGGCAGAGCGTTTGAAGCAGGAAGGGACTTCATACAACTCCAGTGATCTGTTGAAGATCTGTGAGAAGATGGGGGGGGGGGTCTGATGAAGATGTCTGAGTTTTGCTGTATGAGTCCTGGTAAGGATGCATATATTTAACATTCAACAATGATAGACCATGGTTTACAGCAAAACTCCTACATCTTCGTCAGGCCAAAGAGGATGCCTACAGAAATGGAAACAGGGTCTTGTACAGTACAATCAGGCCAAACAAAAACATGCATTGTATTTTATAAAATGATCATTTTAATATTAATATTTAATAATATTTTTTTGTTGCTTTTGTAATTTTATAAATTTTAACATTTTGAGTGTCTAATTATTAATTTTTTTTTCAGATGTAACCTAAAATTATGACAAAAACAACATGCATCATATCTTAAAATAATGTAACACTTGTAAAATTATGCAATACTTTTATAATGTTATATAAATTTTAAAAGTTGGATTTTTTGTATGTTCCTTTATTATAACAATAAATATTTCTTCAGATTTAAAGTATATGAATATTTTATTATAATAAATAAAATAAGGAATATTGTTCTTGTAATTTTGGAAAATTTAAGTATTTAAATTGCATTTGTTCCTTGAACAAATTATTATTATAAAATATAATGCATAAAGTTTGGTTTTTTTATTTTAAAAATGTTTCTACTTGAATTTTCCTCTCTTCAGACTTTTTTCTGCAGTCCTTGGACTGAGTTTGAAACAAGCTGATGGTACAGGAGTAAATGATTTTACACAAACTATTCCATTAACCTGATCCCCCAAACCTGCTTATGGCACCTGGATCATATATTCAGCTCTTCATATCTGCGCTCATTCTATTGGAGTCCCAGATTATGACTGAAAATGCAGCAACTGAGCAGGTGTCTCCTGAAAACTCTTCTGAATGTACTGGTTAAGTGGCTTTGCCAGGCATGACAGTGGCGGTTTTCCCGTCCTCTAAGCTGTAATGGATAATTCCCAACCTAGCGCTTTTTAATATTGCATTTCCGATATTAAACACTTCGTCAGCGCACTGCCTGGAGGAGAGACACTACTATGACAGATGATAAAATTTCCAGCTCGTTAAAAATGCAGAAGACTTTGTCCAGAAACACGAGGTGACGCGGGGACACGTCGTCCATCACCACGGTCCAATGTTCAGATTAGGATGCTAGTGTCCAGTTCTGGGACTTGGGCTCTGTGCATCTGGCTGAGGTCAGCACAAGCAGGATGGCAGTCACTGTTGGGCTGCTTCATTGTTTAGATGACTAATAAAAGAGTCCAGTGAGCCGGTTGTGCCGCTAATCAGGTGTGAACAGCTTCAGCCTTGGAGACTTTAGTCACACAAAATTTGTACTTTATATTTTAGAAGTTTTACATTTTTGTAAAAATTATATAATATAATTTAGAAGAATAAAATTATTTTTAGTATTAATATTACTACTAAAAATAATGCATACTTTTATTTTTGCATTTCAACATTTTAGCAAAATGTCTATACTTATAAAAAATATTATTATATAAAATGCATGTTATATTGCTTTTATGTATTTAGAGTTATTTTAGATTTAAATCTAATTTCAAAATGTTTGTTCCACACTTATTCTTTTTCTGGCTAAGATATAAAAACTTTAGATTTTTTTTTTTAGCTAGAAATAATGGTATTTCTTCATGAGATTCACCCAAGTGGGCAGATGTTTAGCTGGAAGGCTATTACAGTCTTCGTAATAAGTAGCATGCTAGCCGAACAACCCACTCTACAGTCCATCATAATTAAAGTAAGGCAAAAACAACAAAAGCCACTAAAAGACATTCACCTCTAAGATTGTGTCAAGCATGTGCTTAATATTTTTAGTTACCTGCCCTAGTATTTGCTAGTTAAACAATATGCACACTTTCTTTGACGATGTGTCTGTGTGTGTGTAATATATATATATATATATATATATATATATTTGTATATGTGTGTGTGTGTGTGTGTGTGTGTATGTTTATATGTAAAGGTATGTGTGTGTAAAACTAACACACTCCCTACCTCCAGAATCACCTCCTGCCTCCATATAACACTTCATATGCTTTACCAGAGGTGTCAAAGGTCAACTGACTCACTGATGGAGCGAAAAGCCTGCACCCCGAACCTCCTCTTAGTCCCTTAGATCCTTCTCGATGTGTGTTCTTCTCGACTCCCACGACGCACAATGTCATCTCCACTTCTGCACTCTCTGACACAGTGGCGGGAAGCAGTGAGACAGCGAGTCATCAACACAGACTGGGACACCTCTGTGGTGCTGCTCGGCCCTACGGTGCTAATTGGTGCAACAGCAAGTCATAAATTAGAGGGCAGGCCGAGGTGTGAAGGACGGAATCAACAGCTCTGGCCTTTCGTGAGGAATTTCACGCCGCATGAACGAGCCAATCGCTGGGCAGTACAGTCGACTGCTCTGAAACAAGAATTTATGTCACCCCAGACCTCCTCTCAGTCCCTTGCATCCTTCAGTATATGTGAGATAGATGACGGATGAACAGATTGATGGGTAGAAAGATGGGTTGGGTGGATGGATGGATGGATAGATAGATAGAAGAGTAAATAGATATGTAGATGGGTAAAAACATGGATGGATTGATGGATGGTGAATAGATGATTAATAGATAAATTGATGGGTAGACAGATAAATAAAAACTAGATAGATTGATGGGTTGAAAATTGGTGGGTAAAACGATGGATAGAAGAGTAAATAGATATGTAGATTGGTGGAAACATTGATGAATGAATAGAGAGATGGATAGACAATCGATAGATTAATGGGTAGATGGATGGATGATGGATAGAAAGATAGGTGGCTTGATGGATGATAGATGACATGATAAACGGATGATGGATGGAAAGAAGGAAGAGTAAATGGATATGTAAATGGATGGAAACATTGAATGGATGGATGGATTGATGGGTCAAAAATGATAGGATGGATGTATGGATAGAAGGGTAAATAAATATGTAAATGGGTGGAAACACTGAATTGATGGAAAGATGGATATACGATTGATAGATTGATGGATAGATGGGAGGATGGATCAAAAATGGGTGGGTAAATGGATGGATAGAAAAGTATATATGTTAATAGGTGTAAACATTGATTGATGGATGGAAAGATGGATAGACAAATGATAGATAAATTGATGGGTAGTTAAATGGATGATAGATACTGAAGATTGATGGGTAAAAGATGGGTGGGTAGATGGATGAACAGATGATAGATTGACTGATAGATGTACAGACTGATTGTTTGAAAGATGGATGATGGATAGGTGGATGGTCAATAGATATGTAGAAAGTTTGGTCGGTAGGTAGATAGATAGAATGATAGATGTATATAGATATCTTAAAGCCAAAGGCAGGAAGAGACTCATCAGTGTTTTCTGCTCAGAGTCAAGTGATAATCGTCTCTCAGACGGCCTTGTCCTCTCTTTTCACTCTGCCTGGTTTGAATACTCTGAATTTAGACATGCGAGTGTAGCAGCACTCAAGGGTCATTAGAGACAAGGCGTCTTCAATCAAGCCTGCGACCTAGTAACACAGCCAAAGAAAAAACTAATGATGTGTTCACACAATGTCTCCACAACTACTTTTACCAAGGTTTCCATGAACCACAGAGGGAAATGTAATGCTAATAATATTTCACCTGAGATAGTAATTCTGTGGGCCTCTTTAATCTCTAACGTCAAGAGTTATTCTGCATTAAAGCCACAAGAGACTGTGCTGAATTTACCACACTTGTGACTGCATCATTATTATAATGATAAAAAAAGGTTTATTATTATTATTATTGTTAATGATAAATATCATTATTATAATTTGTTATTATTTGAACATGGCTTGTCCAGTCAGATGTGCTTTAAAATGTAACATTTCCCACCCCAAAAACAGTGTTATTTAATTCCTTACCTGTAAAACTCTTTTTCTCTCATCAGTACATGCAAAGGTGTCAAGATATGAAAGATGCTGTTAGGAGATCATCAAGACGACCAATTAGAATCCATTACTTGAAACAATGCGCGGTGTCAAGCGCTCTGCAATTAGTACCGCGCTGTAATTAACTCTGAGCTATTCTGGACTAATGCCTGGTGCGGAATCATGCAAATATTTTTCTTCATTAATATCGCAAATGATCCCTGAGGTGTGTAATTTTCCTTGCGCTAATGTCACCACTGGAGAATTTTAGTGACGTGTGTTCATGCAGAAAATCCATTGATTTTAGAGTTGTGTCGCCACTTTACACGAGTAGTTCACCCAAAATAATTTATTTGCTGAAAATATACTTACCCTCAAGCCAACCAAGATGTTTGTTTCTACATCAGATTTGGAGAAATGCAGCATTCAATCACTTGCTCACCAATGGATCTTCTGCAGTGAATGGATGCCGTCAGAATGAGAGTCCAAACAGCAGATAAAAACATCACAATATTCCACAAGTAATCCACAATTAAAATGTTTTTAACTAAAATATAAGTCCGTAATTGCTTAATAATGATTCCTCCAGTGAAAAAGTACATCTCCTATTGTCTCTCACGTCAAAATCCAGCAACGTGTTTAGAGGTGTTTTGGCTTGTAGATGGTGCTTGATCTGTGCAGATTTTTCTCCTGATTCAGACCAGATCACACTTGGACTTGTGGACTACATCAGCTGTTTGGACTCTTATTCTGACGGCACCCATTCACTGAAGAGGATCCATTGCTGAGCAAGTGATGGAATGCTACATTTCTCCAAAAATAATTAAGAAACAAACTCATCTGCATCTTGAATGACCTGAGGGTGAGGACATTTTCATTTCAGGGTGAACTATTCCTTTAGGTCCTAAAGCAGAGCCACTGCACGCAAATCAAACAGAGTTCTTTTTTCCTCCTGGTTTTATATGCAGCCCTGCTACTTACTAAGCCCTACAGGAAATCAAATCTGTCTAATCTCAAGCCCTCCACCCCATCTCTTTCCACCGGCTGTATTTGTCTCTCTTATCACCTCCGAGTCAATTACCGGATCAAACAGGTCGGTTAGGTACAGCTGTTGGAGGCGGACACAAGCTTTGGTCTGATACGAGATTCCATCAGTTATTCCGCGGGTCAAATGGGAGGCCACGCATCTTCTGTCAGCTACAGCTAATGCTCCGCTAATTACTCCTACTGTAGATACCAAAGGCCAAAATTGCCGAATATATGGAAAAATTTAGGAAATGGTTAGGTCGTAGAAGGCAGTTTTAGCATAATGGCCTTAGGGTTGAAGGCTTTTGATGGGTAATGACCTCTTGTACTGCTTTAGAAACATACAGATCTTCTATTTGTAGATATTTTCTTCTTTTTCATCCATCAGTCTCTTTCAATTACATCTTTTATAGAGCTCTGAGAGGACATGGGTCATGGACAGTGCACAAAAATACACAGGACCTTAGATCTCATCGGCTAGGACTTAAAAGGCATATGTAGACCCTTGAGGCACTTCCTGAATCCATTAATTTTACCACCAAACCAATGTGTATTTAAAGGTTTTGCAGATTTTGTAAAAAAAAAAAAAAAAAAAATGTTTATATCTTGTGCGACTTTTATTGAGGTTAAGTAAAGCTGGTAAAGGTGTGGTCACATTTACTGCTGCTTGGCAAACTTTCACTGGTAAATTCCAATAATTTCAGTGGGAATCCAAGCAATCAGGAGTTTTGCATTAAGGCAAAAAAGTTCCTTACGCAGATTTCACAATAGGTTCAAGTTGGTCACACAAATTCGCTGAAATTTCACAAATGTGGCCACACTTTAACAGAAAATGATGAGTCTGATTTAAATGCTGCCTAATTGCTCTCTTTCTCTCTCTCTCTCTATATATAAAGACTATTACAATTAAAATAAAGACCATTAAATAATAAAATACAACAATAAAAGCAATTAAAAATGACAAATTAAATAGTAGTGATGAGATTTATAAAATATACAGTATATTAAAATAGTGATAAAAAAAATTAAAGACTCAATGTTAATAAATAATAAACATTACATAAAAAAAAATATATATATATATATATATGTTAGTTTTTATATTTTAATACTCAAATAAAAAAATAATACCATAATAAATAATTTTATAGTTTGATGAATTAGTGTTTATTTATTGGGCTTTATTGTATGATGTTCTTTGTACAACATCATTTAAGTATTCAGCTTTGTAATTTATTGTATTTCAACTAACAATACAAGAAAAAGAAAAAAAAAAACGTTTTTTTCCCAGCACTATTTCTGTTTACAGATTCAGAGGCTTCCCTAGTATCAAAGTCAAACCACCTAGCAACCACCCATAACAGCCTAGCAACCACACAGCATCGCCCTTGCAATCACCACAACACCCTGTCATCATGGCACGGATCCTAGCATGTGGCAATCTTCAGAAAACGTCGCAGTATAGTTCAAGACTGTGATGTTTCATGAAAGATCAGAATAGCGAGCGTCCTCGTTCGATCTCTGAACTTACAGTGTGGATATTTTTAGAACACGGTTCCTTTGAAGAGAGAGAATGAAGCTCCAGCTGCTGTCTGATCTGAGCACTGACCGCGTCCTCCGCTCGCGAACATGAAAGCCGCCTGAAACATTCATGCATTTCAGTCATTCTTGCAGCACAGGGCTGCGTGGCCTTGTATTTATAATGGAGAATATAAAGAACGTAAAGTAAACGTTTACTTACATCAATAACATAGATCCAGACGTGCGGCTATACATATATCTTATATAGGCCGTTTACACCAAAGAAAGTTTTAATATAGTTCTAATTCTATAGCTCCTGATAACGACACAGAGTAAAGTTATCCTTGAATCATTTTCAAAACTATTTTTTTTTTAGCTGAAGAAGGTTAAAAACCATTGAACCAATGAGAAAACACCCAAGTAAAAAGAGCACGAATATTTAAATTTTAACTGCGTGCGCATTTAAACATAAACAAACGTTATTGCCAGTTAGCGTGGATGCTATTATTATAATTACAGTCATTTGTGTGAACTGGCTTTTATTATTCATACAGTGAATTTCACTTGAGCAGTGAGCAATTTTATGCCTTTACAAAAAAAAAAATTTTAGACAAACTTATTAGCTGTAAAGAAGTAAAATTTGGTCTTGACACAAAGATTGTGTCAAAAGTTGATATGAGACAATATTGTGGCTCGTATTATACACATCCTTCATGGAGAGGCAATCCCAGAATGCACTGCAATTATCTCTGTGTGGAAACAGGAAATGGAAAATGGTAGACAAGGCAGGATGTATGTGTAACTTGATAAATAAAAGACTAAAAGCATCATTAAAATGTTCAGCCTAACTGAAAATACACCATTTTATCGAATATATATGTGATTTTATTTATTTTTCTGCTACAAGTACTGCATTGTTAGCTCAGCAACAGGCAAATGTCAAAGTTTTATTGAAATTAAGTTGTGTTGCAACTTTAAATGTGAAAATATAAACTTAAATTAGATTTCAAGTTGTTATATTTAAAATTGCAGTGAATGTTTGCTAAAATGCTATATGTTTGTATGAATAACCATGAAGGAGAATTAATATAATATGCAGTATTTCAGTTCATAATAAATTTAACTTACAAATATTTACATATATGTTACATATGTCGCTGAGACGCCGTATGACATTTTAATTCTTCAGTTTGAAATGCAGGAAGTATGAGAGATTTCTTGTCAAATTTAATTTGTGATTTTCAGACCTTGGAAAGTTATATAATCTGAAAAAATCTGCTATGTTCCGTAGAATATAAGGTATTTCTTCTAGTTATTTTGTTCTGAAATATCTAATTTTCTAGACATGGGTCTTTGTAGTCTATAGGATGATTGATAAAACATGATGCAAAATTGGTGTCGGAGTCCTGGATTCTATATTCATTTAAATAAATGACAAAAAAATGTACATTGAAGTGAATCACACACGATCAAGTCAATGAAGATAATAAATTATACCACATTTTATACTTAATTCCCTAGTGTGACGGTGTTAAATGGGGCCGTGATGTATCTCACCACACAAGGTTCATTTTAATATTCAGGATATATATAAAAGCATGGACAGGACTGGAGAGAGAACTCGTAAAACTAGGCACTCCAGAGTAAAACGTTTTTTCTTTTTTACTTCATTATCCTCCACCTGTGTTTGGCTTTTGATTGAGGTGATGAGCCTGAACGGGGAATGTTCTCTCGTGCACTTGTTTGCCATTCATTTTGTAATTCCTCTGCTGCTACAGTTCTCATCGCATTCAGCTCCACTGTTATTGAAGCTACAATAATTCTATTACGGAGACAAAAGCCAGAGATCCGTCAGGAAGGCAGTGAAGTGGATTGTGCTGAGGTCTGAATAAGAATAGAGAGAATGTCATCATATATTGTGTGACTAACACTATTTTAACCTTGCAGTACAGAAAAGAAAGTACAAAATATGTAAAAAGAGGGTGTTTATGGGTGATTCTTCAATTTTTCTCAAACTCTTTTTCAGGTGTTGAAGCATGTGACTTGGAATAATGATATGTTCACAGCCTTAACTTCAAGTGGATCATTTTTTATATACAGCCACACAAAGTTATCAAAATAAGAAGAAACCTACTGTTTCTGAAGTAATTTTTTAGTAATGTTTGATTAGTTTGATGACATCTAATAAAGTTACTGTCAGATCGTGACACAAAAAAAAATTTGATTCCCTTCTCATTTACATTAAAACTACTTATAAAACTTAATTGCTTTATTAATTGCTTTATTTTTGGTGCGATGTAATACTGGAAAACAATAAAAAGCAAATATTCTAATATTCTGATTTATTATGAGTGTTGGAAACAGTTCTGCTGTCTAATATATTTGATGAATAAAAGGTTCAAAAAAACTGCATTTATTCAAAATAAAAAAAAAATCGAATAATATATATTCTACTAATATATTTTCTTTACTATCACTTTTTATCAATTTAACACATCCTTGCTGAATAAAAGTATTGATTTTATTTAAAAAAAGAAAGGTATTACAAAATATTTATATTTTAAAAACAAAGCTCCTTTTTTTTTTTTTTTTTTTTTTTTTTTTATTCATCAAAGTATCCTAAAAAGTATCACATGTTCTGAAAAAATATTAAGCAGCAGAACTGTTTCCAACTTTGATAATGAATCATCATATTAGAATGATTTCTAAAGGATCATGTGATAATGATCCTAAAAATTCAGATTTGCATCACAGAAATAAAACATAATTTAAAGTATAATACATTTAAAAAATATATTTTAAATTGTAATAATATATCACAATATTAATTTTTTTTTCTGTATTTTTGATCAAATAAATGCAGGCTTGATGAGCAGAAGAAACTTCTTTCAAAAACATTAAAAATAGTAATGTTTCCAAACTTTTGGTCTGTACTGTATATATATATATACATGTATATATATATATATATATATATATATATATACCAGTATGCAGCGCTGTAATTCTGCCACAGAGATGCACTAAAAACGGAGAAGACGACTTGGACTATGTGCATATACCTTGTGCGCGGTATACAAACAATTCATTAATCTGTGTTAATATTAGTTAAAAAGACAATCGTTCAATGTTTGTTCATGTTTTTGTTTCTGTTACGTGATGTAGCGGTGTCTGACTAGTGGCGAGACATGGGCTGATGACGTCATTGTTTCAGAAAAATATACGGATTTGCTGTCTACATGAAAATGCAAGGGCGGAATTTTCAGATTTATCCACTCTGGAACCCGGATTAAAAAAATATCGGTTTCACCGGATCCATGTGTACGAAACGCCTGTACGATGCAAAATATAAGCGTATACAGGTAAACGCATCTCCATGTTGACAGGACCTCAAGCTTATCAAAGCACTGGTTAACGTAAATTCAATTTATGTATGTTTTATATATCTTCACTGCAGACCTCCTGCTGTACTCATGAACCCCTGGTTGAAAACCTCATGAAAGATCCCATCAAAGCACATCATGCGGTCGCATTAAAGCTGGACGCGTCGCTCTATACGAGGGAAATGCTCTGAAATGATCCGTATGTCACACAATCATCCCCCATCCTCATCTGCGGCCTGATATAATGTGTTTTTACAGTGTGTAAAGTCCACACAGCAGCGATGTGAGCAATATAAGCTGCTTTAACTGATGATATTTGCACAAGCTCTCGATTTCCTCGAAGCTTCGTTTGAGTGTACGAATGTTCTCTTAGGTTTATATTGCATGTCGGCATGGTAAAGGTCAGACCTTGATAGCTCAGTGAAAATGGGATAATTTCACTGATATGTTTTTGATATTAAAGTGCTCTGTATCCGAATACGATACTAAATAATAATAACTATATTTATACATTTTCTAAAGAATTTGCGGATGTTAGTCTGTGAAAAACTTGCCACCACAATGCTAGGGTGTTCCGGATGGTTACTGGGTTGTTCTGGGTGGTACGATGGTGTTTTAGGTAGTTACTAGGTTATTTTGGGAGGTTTCTAGGTTTCTGTTTCATTTATAGGGTTTTCTGTGCGATCACTACAGTAGGGGGTTTCTGATAGTTTGTAGGGTGTTCTGGGTGATCACTACAGTAGAGGGGTTTCTGGTTAGTTTGTAAGGTGTTCTGGGTGATCACTACAGTAGAGGGGTTTCTGGTTAGTTTGTAAGGTGTTCTGGGCGATCACTACAGTAGGGGGTTTCTGGTTAGTTTGTAGGGTGTTCTGGGTGATCACTACAGTAGGGGGTTTCTGGTTAGTTTGTAGGGTGTTCTGGGTGATCACTACAGTAGGGGGTTTCTGATAGTTTGTAGGGTGTTCTGGGTGATCACTACAGTAGGGGGTTTCTGGTTAGTTTGTAGGGTGTTCTGGGTGATCACTACAGTAGAGGGGTTTCTGGTTAGTTTGTAAGGTGTTCTGGGTGATCACTACAGTAGAGGGGTTTCTGGTTAGTTTGTAAGGTGTTCTGGGCGATCACTACAGTAGGGGGTTTCTGGTTAGTTTGTAGGGTGTTCTGGGTGATCACTACAGTAGGGGGTTTCTGGTTAGTTTGTAGGGTGTTCTGGGTGATCACTACAGTAGAGGGGTTTCTGGTTAGTTTGTAAGGTGTTCTGGGCGATCACTACAGTAGGGGGTTTCTGGTTAGTTTGTAGGGTGTTCTGGGTGATCACTACAGTAGGGGGTTTCTGGTTAGTTTGTAGGGTGTTCTGGGTGATCACTACAGTAGAGGGGTTTCTGGTTAGTTTGTAAGGTGTTCTGGGTGATCACTACAGTAGGGGGTTACTGGTTAGTTTGTAGGGTGTTCTGGGCGATCACTACAGTAGGGGGTTTCTGGTTAGTTTGTAGGGTGTTCTGGGTGATCACTACAGTAGGGGGTTTCTGGTTAGTTTGTAGGGTGTTCTGGGCGATCACTACAGTAGGGGGTTTCTGATTAGTTTAAAGGGTGTTCTGGACGATCACTACAGTAGGGGGTTACTGGTTAGTTTGTAGGGTGTTCTGGGCAATCACTACAGTAGGGGGTTTCTGGTTAGTTTAAAGGGTGTTCTGGACGATCACTACAGTAGAGGGGTTTCTGGTTAGTTTGTAGGGTGTTCTGGGCAATCACTACAGTAGGGGGTTACTGGTTAGTTTGTAGGGTGTTCTGGGCGATCACTACAGTAGGGGGTTTCTGGTTAGTTTGTAGGGTGTTCTGGGTGATCACTACAGTAGAGGGGTTTCTGGTTAGTTTGTAGGGTGTTCTGGGCGATCACTACAGTAGGGGGTTTCTGGTTAGTTTAAAGGGTGTTCTGGGCGATCACCACAGTAGGGGGTTTCTGGTTAATTTATAGGGTGTTCTGGGCGATCACCACAGTTGGGGTTTCTGGTTAGTTAAATGATGTGACTCTGGTTAGACTAAATGATGTGAAAATCATCTTGTTTACTCACTCACAGAAAACAATATATTGATTTAAATTTTCTAAGACACTTTTTGTTGGTAAAAGTCATATGCGAGTAGGCGTCAACTACCATGAATATCATTGTGATTTACACCTGAGAAGACAAAGGGCCGCATAATGAGCTGCATAATGAGCCCTCAGTCAGCTGTGCCACCGAGAGGAAGGAGTTACAAGAGAGAATGTGAGAACAAAATAAATCTATATAATTTTATGTTTGTAGTTTATTAAGAATATATTTAATTATCCCACAACATAATTTAATATCCACTTGTTGGAGCAGTTAAACAGTTTATTAGAAACAATCAAAGCTGACTTTCAAACAAATTGTTTGGCATGCTTACTCCAGTCACACAATCCTTCAGAAATCCTTTTAACAATCTAATTTTCTACAAAAAAAAAAAAAAAAAACGTTTGTTGTTATTATTATCTTCATTATTATTAATGTTGAAAAGAGCTGAGAATATTTTTCTGGGTTTTTAGGGGGAATAAATGGAAAGAAAAGCATTGTTTTTACATTTGTTACAGTTATTTATTTGTTACATTTATATTATTTACATCAAGCTTTCGAAGGGTATAGTGTTGTATATTGTTATTGAAACTTCATAATGTTTCACTTGATTATACATTTAGTCAGGAATTATAATTTGGAAAAAGTCTAACTAGTAAAACGTTTACACGTTATGTGAAAACTAGTACAAGTATATAAATAAATAAAAAGAGACTTACTCATGTTTATGATCTCTGCTGAATAAAGTGCTTCATTCTTTTTTTCTGAGGAAATCCATTTCTCAAATCCTCAACCACATGACATCTTTTTGGGGTGAATTATGTGTTATTCCTCTCATCGCGAAGCAAACAGTAAAATAAAAAAAACTTGAACAGTCTCGCTGCTTTTTCTTCTGTTATGGGCGTGTTCAAGCCGCGCGCTTCAGTTTGAATCTGAATAGCGCGTTCAGCGCGGGGGCGTGATCACATTAGATATAATGAAGGGAGACATGAAAAACAGACATCGCGTTGTTTTCATATGGATTACTTTATCACAGAATATCTGTTATTCGGCGGCACTTGTTTAGTTTAAAAATAGACATGTCAAGCTTTCTATAGATATCTCTCTCATGTATTTTCGTTGAGTATTCACGGAGTTACAGTTAATTTAAATGACGTGTTTGTAAAAGAAGATCAGCGCAGACAAAGGCTGCAGACAGCGCACCTTGTTTGTTATCTTTATTTTATAAGTGCACAAAGTTTTGTTGTTATTATGTCTGTATCCAAAAAAAAGTAGACCCTTTACAGATTCGATTGATGTATTGCTCTTATCTGTACGATTAAAACTGAAAGTGTAATTTAAGTTCTTTTCGGGGGTTATCAGGAGAAAATGACTCAAAACGCGTATATGCGTTAATCGACTCCAAAGGGTTAAAGGGTGTTCTGGGCGATCACCACAGTAGGGGGTTTCTGGTTAGTTTGTAGGGTGTTCTGGGTGATCACCACAGTAGGGGGTTTCTGGTTAGTTTGTAGGGTGTTCTGGGTGATCACTACAGTAGGGGGTTTCTGGTTAGTTTGTAGGGTGTTCTGGGTGATCACTACAGTAGGGGGTTTCTGATAGTTACTACTGCAAGTAGTTGCTAAGGTGCTCTGAGTGGTTTCTAAGATGATATGGGTGGTTACTAGGATGTTATGAGTGATCACTAAAATAGGTCATTTCTGGTTAGTCATTTATGTTTTAGTATAATTACGCACGCAATACCAGGTGCAGTTCTAAACCCTTTTTCAGGTGGGTTTCAGCCCCCCATCTATAACCTTGCCCCCCCCCCCCCCCCCCCCAACTATATTTATGATCAGGCCAGTGCTGCTTCCTAAAAAAGTTTTTCATTCTCACGTTTTTTAAGTCTTGGCGGGTGAAATTGGACAAACGTGGGGGATGCATGCCCTAAAACCCTGTTCTAGGTGATTACTAAAGTAGGTGGTTTCTGATTAATTGCTATGGTGTTTTGAGTGGTTACTAGGACACTTTTAGAGTAGTAACTGCACAGAACAGCTTTGTAACCTCCCAGAACAGAGTAAGTAGTTGCTATGGTTACTCTGGGGAGTTACAAGGGTGCTCTAAGGGTGTTCTGGGCAATTACTAGGGTTCTCTGACTGGTTTCTATGTTGTTCTGTAGTAACTATGGCAGTAACTATGATATTTTTGGTAGTTACTAGGGTGTTCTGGGTGGTTTGGGATGTTTTATGGGTGGTCACTAGGATGTTTTGGGTGGTTTCTGTGGTGTTCTGGGGTGGATACTAGGGTGTTCTAGGCAGTTTCTACTGTAGTGGATTCTAGGGTGTTTTGGTTCCAAAGGTGTTCTGTGCGGTTACGACAGTACGTTTACTGATTTCTAGGGTGTTATGAGTGGCTTTCAGGGTGATAACTAGAGTAGCAGTATAGGGCAGTTTCTACAGTAGTGGATACTAGGGTGTTTTGGGTGGTTTCTGTGGTGTTCTGGGGTGGATACTAGGGTGTTCTGGGCAGTTTCTACAGTAGTGGATACTAGGGTGTTTTGGGTGGTTTCTGGGGTGTTCTGGAATGGATACTAGGGTGTTCTGGGCAGTTTCTACTGTAGTGGATTCTAGGGTGTTTTGGGTGGTTTCTGGGGTGGATACTAGGGTGGATACTAGGGTGTTCTGGGCAGTTTCTACATTAGTGGATACTAGGGTGGTTTCTGGGGTGGATACTAGGGTGTTCTGGGCAGTTTCTACAGTAGTGGATGCTAGGGTGTTTTAGGCGGTTTCTGGGGTGTTCTGGGGTGGATACTAGGATGTTCTGGGCAGTTTCTACAGTAGTGGATACTTGGGTGTTTTGGGTGGTTTCTGGGGTGGATACTAGGGTGTTCTGGGCAGTTTCTACAGTAGTGGATACTAGGGTGTTTTGGGTGGTTTCTGGGGTGTTCTGGGGTGGATACTAGGATGTTCTGGGCAGTTTCTACAGTAGTGGATGCTAGGGTGTTTTAGGCGGTTTCTGGGGTGTTCTGGGGTGGATACTAGGATGTTCTGGGCAGTTTCTACAGTAGTGGATACTAGGGTGTTTTGGGTGGTTTCTGGGGTGGATACTAGGGTGTTCTGGGCAGTTTCTACAGTAGTGGATACTAGGGTGTTTTGGGTGGTTTCTGGGGTGTTCTGGGGTGGATACTAGGATGTTCTGGGCAGTTTCTACAGTAGTGGATGCTAGGGTGTTTTAGGCGGTTTCTGGGGTGTTCTGGGTTACTTAGTGATACTACTGTTCAGTCATCTTCCTCAAATCCCTTTTATGTTCTGGTCTCCAGATATGGTTAGTGTTTATCTTTTCATGAGTCTGTGAGATTGTTTCACCTGTTTAATAGCACACTTGAATAAAACTTTAAAACTCAGTGCTTTGGAAAGTAAAACAATTTAATAGCCACATGATTTGAGGCATCATTCATTTCTGTAGCACAAAATATGCAAGACAAATTTGGCTGCAAAATGTTGTATTTGCTGTGCAAAAGTAATAGCAGTGATTATCAAACAGCGCTTATAAACAACAGGCAGCTTAATTCGAATTAATCATGAAGTTTTCTTTTGGCATCAGCAGTTTAATTTTTCCGGGGTATTCTGGGATGGATACTAGGGTGTTCTGGGCAGTTTCTACAGTAGTGGATACTAGGGTGTTTTGGGTGGTTTCTGGGGTGTTCTGGGGTGGATACTAGGGTGTTCTGGGCAGTTTCTACAGTAGTGGATACTAGGGTGTTTTGGGTGGTTTCTGGGGTGTTCTGGGATGGATACTAGGGTGTTCTGGGCAGTTTCTACAGTAGTGGATACTAGGGTGTTTTGGGTGGTTTCTGGGGTGTTCTGGGATGGATACTAGGGTGTTCTGGGCAGTTTCTACAGTAGAGGATACTAGGGTGTTTCGGGTGGTTTCTGGGGTGGATACTAGGGTGTTCTGGGCAGTTTCTACAGTAGTGGATACTAGGGTGTTTTGGGTGGTTTCTGGGGTGTTCTGGGATGGATACTAGGGTGTTCTGGGCAGTTTCTAAAGTAGTTGATACTAGGGAGTTTTGGGTGGTTTCTGGGGTGTTCTGGGATGGATACTAGGGTGTTCTGGGCAGTTTCTACAGTAGTGGATACTAGGGTGTTTTGGGTGGTTTCTGGGGTGTTCTGGGATGGATACTAGGGTGTTCTGGGCAGTTTCTATAGTAGTGGATACTAGGGTGTTTTGGGTGGTTTCTGTGGTGTTCTGGGATGGATACTAGGGTGTTCTGGGCAGTTTCTACAGTAGTGGATACTAGGGTGTTTTGGGTGGTTTCTGGGGTGGATACTAGGGTGTTCTGGGCAGTTTCTACAGTAGTGGATACTAGGGTGTTTTGGGTGGTTTCTGGGGTGGATACTAGGATGTTCTGGGCAGTGTCTGCAGTAGTGGATGCTAGGGTGTTTTATAGGGTTTTTTTCGGGGTGTTCTGGGTTACTTAGTGATACTACTGGTCAGTCATCTTCCTCAAATCCCTTTTATGTTCTGGTCTCCAGATATGGTTAGTGTTTATCTTTTCATGAGTCTGTGAGATTGTTTCACCTGTTTAATAGCACACTTGAATAAAACTTAAAAAATCAGTGCTTTGGAAAGTAAAACAATTTAATAGCCACATGATTTGAGGCATCATTCATTTCTGTAGCACAAAATATGCAAGACAAATTTGGCTGCAAAATGTTGTATTTGCTGTGCAAAAGTAATAGCAGTGATTATCAAACAGCGCTTATAAACAACAGGCAGCTTAATTCGAGTTAATCATGAAGTTTTCTTTTGGCTTTAGCAGTTTAATTTTTAAGTTATTGTTTTTCTGTCTTGTTTTCATCTGTTTATTATTTGAAATGAAAATGAAATTTTTTTAAAGATGTTTTTTAAGATGGTTAGTGCCTGACAATCTCACAAAGCACCAAATAATCACTCCCGACTTTTCAATGGCGCTTACTGTCGGTCTTTATTAGTGATTCCCTCAGCTGAAACTACCCAAATTACACATAATGAAATCCAATTAACATTTGGAGTCAGCAATTAAGTTGCCTTCCAGAGGCCTGATGTGAAAAGGGAGCTCATGCGGCTGGACGCTTAGCATTAGCTTAAGCGGTGTGTCTGCAAGCCCGCCTCCAAATGTTTACAATCCAATTAATGGCTCCGTTCGTCCTCTGTCGGGTCTAAATGCCATATTTACTGAGAATGTGAAGTAAATCCTGGGAAAAACTTTTATATTTCCTTTTAATGGAACAATTTGCTTTTGTCCTTATTTGTCCATCCCCATTTTCTGTTCCAGACCCGTCTATTTTTTTCATTCTGTACAAAAACGAGAAGGAATTTATGCAATCTTTGTCTGTCGAGCCCTAAAAAGGACAAGAAATGTATGGCTTCAGAAGATGTGAAAAATAGCACACAGGTAATATTGACCACTTTTCTGTTTTTTTTTTTTTTTTTTTTTTGTTATTTTTGGAATTTATCAGATGTTATCACCATGAACTGCCATTGTATAAAAATATAGAACAATTATTTTGTTTTAAAAATAGATTTTTCTTTTTCATTTTGTAGTGGTAATTAGGGGTGTTACGGTACGTGTATTCGTACCGGACCGTTTCGGTACAGGGTTTTCATTATGGTGCACGTGTGTCCCGAATGACTGAATGCAATATTTTGTGCGCGGAACATAGGTACATTTTCGTGTTTCCAAACGAACATATTAAGTGGCAGAAGTCTCCGCCCTGCAGCTGATTCCAAGGCCGGCGACACACTGGATGCGTGGCGCAAGCGTCTCAGCTGCGTGGCATGTCCGTTTTGACAGGTTTTGACGTTCATGTTGACAGGTTAGAGCTTGCAGACTGCCTGCGATAGACGCGCATCTCAGGGCGGAAAACGCGTGCATACTAGAAATAGAACCGACGCCTATTTTTCACGCGACACACAAGCGTGTTGGAAGCATTTCCAGGCAAAATAGAATAGGAAAATATGTTTATATATCATATATAAATTTACATATTAATTCATGACACTTTGATTTTTGAAAGTCTATAGGTTGACATAAATTCAGATGTAATTTAAAAAATAAATGAATAATTATCGATTTTCAAATATTGCACCTGTCAAACATAGTCTATTTTGCCGTCAATACTGTTGACGGTGTCCTTTATCAGTAGGCTTTATATTTATGCTCAACATGAAGTATAGATATTGTTGTCATGAAGACAAGAGCCTAGTCTGTCAGCGGTCTCCCTCTATGTCACCTACCGTAGCAGCAGCATGCCAGCGCCGCGTCAGGCACGGTTCTGGTAAAGCAGCCCTACAAGCAGGGATTGGCAATGCTGTATTGTAATCATAGTTATTTATTTATATTTTTCATTATATTTTATTATATGATATTGGTTTGAGACTGAGAGTATTTTATTTAGTGGAAAACTTTGCAGCAGTATTTTATTTCTTATTCTATTTTTATTTTATATATATTTTATTAAAAAGTATTTTTTTTTAAAGTGTATAGTATTAAACAACCTGCAGTTTAATGTTTGCATTTCTTTCCCTTACTGTACCGAAAATGAACCGAACCGTGACTTTAAAACCGAGGTACATACAGAACTGTGATTTTTGCGTACTGTTACACCCCTAGTAGTTATTGATTACTATTAATAAAAACAATAATAAAATATTGGGTGATAATAGGAATATTTTTTGATGATTTGTTTTTTTTTTTTTAAACCAATTGGATGAAATATAAAAATATATAATAAAAGGTATTACATTTTTATCCCGAAGTAGTAAGCTGTCACAACAATTTCTTTCTGTCCTATCAACAAAAATGCACAAAATAAAAATAAATAAATAACCTAGTAGAAATTAGTATGCTGCTGTGCTAATTTATTTATTTATTTATAGAAACAGTATAACATTTTCATTAATTTAAGAAAAATTAAATTTTCTTAAATTGATTTTTTTAATAAAATATTTAGTTAAAATGTTTTTATTAAAATGTATTTTATTTGTTCTAAACTAGTAAGCTAGTACGTTTTATGTTTTTTTTATTATTTATAGAAAATGTACTATTATCATTAATTTATATTTTTAAATAGATTTTTATTCAATATTTAAAAGAAAATGCCAAATTATATATTTTATTTGTTCCAAAGTATTATGCTGTTTTTTTTTCTATGCAGTAGATTATTTATGGACAAATATATAATTATTAAATATTTGTATTTATATTTGAGTTAAAAATATATATTTTATCAAATCACCTTTAATAAATATTAAAAATAAAATGTATTTTATTTGTTTAAAGCTTGAATACTGTTGTTTCATAAAACATTCATAAATAATTCATGAAGAACAGTGGTTTTGATTTGCATTTTCATCCTCCCATAAGTTGACATGGAATCAAAATCAGGTTGCTCATGGCGTGAGCTGCTGAAAAAACCAGGAAGACACATGGAAATGGTCAAAGACGTTTGTATAGTGTGTGTTTACATAGACCAATGATTAAAAACAGATGCTCCCTGAGTAATTATTGTGCTAACCTCCCCTAATGGTTGATTTAATAATTCTTATAATCATTAGTTGAAAATAATTGCTATTCAAAGCCTGTTTTGTAACGTTGTGTCTCAGGCAGCTCGTGCAGGTTACGGACAGCATCTAATGTCACTGTCTCTCTCTATGTGAAGGACAAAGCCCTTCCCTTCATGGCTTTTAAAGTGCATTAGACCGTCATCCCTGATCCAGCTCTCTTTTTTTTTTCCGTCTGAGACAGGAAGCTCGGCGTGGGTTAAAAGGCTCTTGCCCCTCTATCAGTCCCTCTCCAGCTCTTTTGTCGAGAGGCTCGGCAGGGAAAAAAGGGTTTGATGTAGTGACTTGAGAGCAATTCTCTGAATCTTGAAATCAGCGCGGTCCATCTGATCTCCCCGAGCCCCTGCCAGCGACGCCAGCAACCAATCAGAAGTTAGTATCAGTGCGGACAAGACAGCACCTGACCTCCTGTCTCGAAACGCTAAATAAAGCCAGGGAGAGAGAGGGGGAAGACGGCATTACCGGGAATGAGAAAACACTCTTTTTAGTTTGACGGAGGTCGGATCTGGCGAGTGTCCCGGGCTTCTTACTTCAGCAGGTATCTGCTCCATCTGGCTGATTCCTTTCTGATCGTATCGGCTCTAAAGGAACTGGTTTGTTTCGAGAATACATCAGGACAGCAGAGATGGCTGTAGATACAGAGCTGTGAGGTCAGGCCAGGGCTTATCACGGCTCTGCAGATCAGTGGGCGGGGCTCGAGGGTGACGGCCAATCAGAACCTTATTTCACTTATAAAAGAAGAACATATTGGGGATTTATAGGGCTTTTTGTATAGTGCTTTGTAGTGTCTGGTCCATCAGTCTCTGAATTCAGACTGCAAACTCACAATTAAGATTTTTGTTTAAATGTATTATTGTTGATAGTACTATTTTTATAGTTTTTTGTTTTCATTTGGTTTTATTTCTTTATTATTTGTCTCTAATGTCCCATTAAACTCATAATTTAACTCAAAACTCAAAACAAAATCTGAATTATATTAGTAATACTAAAATAATAATGATCGCAATTACTCTATTGAAATAAAAAAAAGTTAAATAACATTTTATTTGTTTGTTTTTTGAGATTATTATTAACTTATATTTTATTATTATTATTATTAAACTAAACTTGCTTTAAGATTTTTATTATCTATTTCATGGATTTAGTCTGATATCATTCTTCTTATTATTATTACTCTAATTAATCTTATGATTAAACTTGTTAGATTAAATATTTGTTTATTTGTAATTTTATTTAGAAAAAATATTAAACAAATTATCTCACTATAGATTTTGTGAATTTAGATGGATATTATAATAATTAAACAGATAAAATATTTTGTTAGCTTTTTATTTTATTTATTTGGAGATGATGATGATGATGATGATGATGATGATGATTTGTCAAATGAAACTCATAATTAAACTCACAATGTCTGTAAAAAAATTAATTGGTTTTTAGATTATTATTATGATTATTATTATGTCAGTCCTTTACTTTCATAAGGAAATATCTATTTAGCTCAAATAAAATTAATATCACCAAATGATGCCTTAAAGTAAATCAAAAGATTTTATTATAACACACACAGTAGTTTTTGGCGAGGCTGATTTAAATGACATTATAAATTAGTTGGATACAACTGGAATATTTGAAGTAAAATAATAGGCAAAGATAATTAGATTTTTCTCCAATGCATAAACAAGATAAATAAACAAGAGATTAGGTTTTACCTCGTCAAATTTGATCAAAAGCTAAAATTGATCAGTTAGTGTGTAAGACCTGAAAACAAATCTCTATGAAAATCATAACACAGTTCTTGTGGCTTTCATAGCTTCAAAAGCATCCTCTGAATGAATCTCTCAGGTTCTTCATCTGAAACACTTTCAGCCGCTTTCCCTTCAGAAACGAGAGCGTTCTGTCATTAGCCCTCATTAATATTCAACCAGCGCACTTATCTCAGATGAACGCAGATGACGGATCTATCAGAAAGTCATAACGAATGATAAATCATGCTGTTGTCCTTCGTTTCTGCATGTTGCGTGGTTTAATTAGTCTAAATTGGGAGCAGAAGAAAATGAATAAAGATGATCGCTGAAGTTATGGCGTAGCTCGGCGCCGGAGGGGCCACTGGTGGAACTGAAATATACTGACGTTTTAGCGGTGTGATTATTGTAATTAATGCTAGATGATGACCTTTGCGCATGGGCTTTAAGACGTGAGAGATAGAAATGACTTAATCACCAAAATACTCAAGTTTTCAATCAAAGTGTCGTCTGATTTGTGAACTGAATTAATTACGTGACATGAAATGCTGTAAGAGTGTCTAGTTCAATAGTAAGTTTACTATTACTGATGTTATATCATTTGCAGTGGTTATTTCATTAATGGTGAGTTTTTGGCTTTACGTTTTTTTATAGTATATTAGTATAGGGCCACATAGAAATGACAGGAAACAGTGTGGTGGGCGGAGGGGATTTGGGAAAGATCCTGGAGCTGGGATTCGAACTCGGGACACCTGTAGCACAATGTCGCCGCGAAAAAAAATATGTCGGCATGCTGCCCGCAAGGCTATCGGTGCCAACAATTGAGCGTTTCATGATTCTCAGCCTTTTTAGTATGTAATATTACTGTTTATCTAATTGAATGACATGCTTTTAATTATATTTATGTTCATGGTAGAGCAGCGTGAACATGCTTCAAAACATCTTTTTTTCCCTAGTTCCCCATAAGTCGCTTATGTTTGGAATGACATGAGTGCGAGTAAACCATGACAGGATTTTCATTTCGGATGAACAATTCCCAGAAAAATGACTTTAAAGTCTTCAATTTTGCAGAATAATATCGCTCATAATATTGCTCTCACCCCACATTTGCTTCAAACAAATGCGGTTTCGGGTAGCTGAGAAGCATTTGCCATGGCCTCCTAACAAAGACGGATGTCTCTCGTTCAGAGGAGCTGATGGAGAGCCTGTCATATGAAGTGAGATCACGGAGGTCTGTTGGCGCACCAGCAGGGGAGCGTATTTTTTAATAAAGGAAGAGTGTGTGTTTCCCGGTCTGACAGGCACATGCGCCACGCTGAGCCTGTTCGCCACAGTCTGTTGCGTGGGCTCCTTTCTGAATGAGAGCTCTATTTGTTGTCCATCTCTCGTCCACTCTTTGTCATCAGCATCCCGAGTTTATTTCCTAGAGGTATTTCTTTTGAAGCACTCAAAATTCAATTACAGGGTAATCCTTTGATTTGCGGAGAATCTGAGGCGCAGATCTTTGGAAAGGCTTGGAAAGAAAATGAGGAAAGGAGATTTGCAAACTGCGAAATATGACTAATATAGTGCCTGTTTATTAGCAAATATGAAACTGTGGTTTCCCAGGTTAAGTTACTCAGAATAAAACATATAGCCATGCTCATGATATAATATAGCAAATCAGAAAAGTTTTTACTGTAGCTACACAACACATTTCTAATAACTAAATTGAAGCTCTTTATAATAATCCCATAAAAGGGATTGGTTTGGGCCCTCCGGCTTCACTTTTTGACACACAGGATACACCTTTAGCATCATTTCTCAAAGTGCAGAGTCCTCCATTGCTTTAAATAAGAAACCCTTGGCGTCAGCGTGCAGAAGCAAAAGGGTCTGGGAATTTTAACATCATAATTAAATCAGATATTGGGTAATAATATTGCATACATGTTGGGGTGTCCCAACAGTTTTGTTTGTATTACATTATTTACACATTTATGAGCATGTAACCCAACCCCTGCCCCTAAACCTACCATTTGTCAATAAAACACAAGATATAACACCCAGATACAACCACAGTTATAATTTATAAGATTAAAATAAAAAAGGCTTGCGTCAGCCTTGGTTGTGAAATGCTTTTGGCTTTTGTGTGTCTCGTGAACGACGGAGTGGGATACTTTTCAGCATTTAAATCCTTATGTTTACTCTTTTCTTTGCATAAAGATATTGTATGGCTGTAGAAGACTTGGAATGCAAGAAGGCTTGTTTGTAATGCTTTTAAACTGCTTATTTGTTCTCAGTTTTTGCAATAAATACCTGGGACTCTACTTTTATTTGCCTGCTACAGTACGTGTTTTATATTGTTCAGAAGTGGATAGGGTAGGGGTGGGGTAAGGTGCTCTAATGAAAGTACACATTTATATAAAATTATATCTATTTTTTTACAAATGCATGAAAACCATTACGTTAAGACAGACAACTGAAAACAAAGGAGGGCTCTGCACATCGAAAATTTACACTAAAAGAATATCTCTGTTTGTCTGAAAATGATGCTATAGGGGTACCTTGAGCGTCAAAAAGCAACGCCAAGGGGTCCTGACCAAGCATCAATATGTGAGGAGTTAGGAGTGAGAACGTGTTGCTAGCAGTTTAACCCAACTGAAAATGTAGCATTAGCAGAATTTAGCTACAAAAAGGCACAACATGTCCTTAC
This sequence comes from Carassius carassius, assembly GCF_963082965.1. Classification (NCBI taxonomy): domain Eukaryota; kingdom Metazoa; phylum Chordata; class Actinopteri; order Cypriniformes; family Cyprinidae; genus Carassius; species Carassius carassius. The sequence goes on along the minus strand of NC_081770.1, from coordinate 4,169,110 downwards.
AATTAAATCAAAAGGAATCAAAAGAGTAATTTTTAACCAGTTAATTCTAAGGATTATACAAATGAAATGGCTAAAAAAGTTAATGAAAGCACTATTTGAATCCGAGATGTATTTATACCATTTTGTTGTGTGCTTGATAGCTAGTTGCGCAAAAGTTGTACTATTTTCAAATGTGATCCGCTATGCAAGTGAAAAATTTGAGTACTTTTAGAAAGTTTAACACAGGCCTGATTTAAACCTTGATATCTTACTTAGCATAGATGATTCTGTACCTGTAACAATCCAGAGACCTGAGTGGTGCATGCTTAGGTTTTGGAGCTAGCACACTTATTTTGCGTGACTAGCGAGGTCTAGCCAAGTAAATGGAGTGTTTTTGTTTTGAAGGTTGTTTGTGAGTGCGGTGGAGGAGACCCATGTTGGGGCGTGATGCTGGAGGTGGTGGGGGGGGCTGGCCTGTTTTGATAGATACAGAAAGCACGTTAGTCCCACAGCAATTAGCTGCTTTTCCGCTAGAGCCGAGCTGTCAGGCTGATGAAGTCTCTCTGGCCTCGGCTGTCAAGACGTCCTGAAGGAGTCCAAACAAATGCTTCCATCCATGTGTTTGCTTTGTGTTTGACCTGCTCTCTTGCTCCTCTTAGCTGGATTGTAACAAAATTGAATCGCACTCCTCATTAACGCTAACATCACCTGCACAACATTTACCTGCTGTTCTTTTGTAGAGACTTTTGTAGTGTTTTAATTTTCTTGAAGTCCCCTTCAAAATCAACCAGGTTCTCAAATATGTAAATTTAGGACTAAATAGTTTTTTAACTATTAGCTATAATTGTTTTTTAGGATTAGCTATAATGTTTAGGTAAGTTATCAGAAGAATAGTTATTATATATGTAATATATAATGTCAATCATAATATATTATTTAAATATCGATTTTGTGTTGAGGATATTTTCTTCGCTTTTGGGTAGTTAGTTATTTTGTGTGACTATTTTCATTACAATCTCCCCTAAATTCCCATTATCGTGCAAATAACAAGTTTATAAATATATTATTTTAAATGTAAAGTACATTACAGGAAAGTCAGTTGTATTGCTTTTAAATGTCTTTTGAAATAACTGTATTATAGTATTTTTTTATACACAAGAGTAAAATTAACATATATAATTTTTCAAATATTGAATTTTTTAACCTAATTAATCATGTATTTTTAATATAATGTGAATTTTATATACAAATATGATTTTATTGCGATAGAATCACATTAAATGATAAATTATGTGAGTAAAACATGTTCTTTCAGCCTCACCAGAACTAACTGTTCTTTTTTTCTCGCAGAAGCATCAGCTAAATCCAGCCTGCCATATTAACTGGCCGCGAGGACAAGAGAAGCACTTAATCTGCCATCCTGATCGCGTGCAGACGAGCGGATGGGTACCAGACTCCTGCCTGGAGCACAAGAGGGTGGAACGGGGCGGTCCTGGTGTCCAGCAGTGGTCGATACTCACGCCAGGAGGACTGAAGGGTGCACCGCAGGCCGGCCGGCCGGCGTTATGTGTGAATGTTTGCAGCTGACCGTAACAAACCGCTGTGGATCTTTGAGCTGTAGGTGTACTGATCTTATGTGAGGACATGGTGTTGAACAGGAGTGCAATGAAGCGTGACGACTGCCAAGAGATGTCTGGATCTCTGCTTTCTGTGCTTCAAGTATAAATGTGACTACATTTTATTCACATGTAATTCAAAATGAAAATAGAGAATAATAAATTATAATTTGCATAAAGAAAACAAAGCATGTTTTTGGCAGGAGCTTTTTTTTGTGACGTTATTTTCATGAACATTTCATGAATTACATTTTTTTCAACTTCATTAAAAAATAAAAACCGAATGAATACTATTTTTTTAAGACAAGAAATATAATGTTATGCATAAACTACAATTTTTTTTATTTTTTTTTAAAGGAAAATAAAAAAAATCTTCCATAAAAATCCTCCACCGTAACATTATTTGCATGTATTTTTCATTACAAAACAATTTAAATGTACTGTATTTATGCAAATAATATTGCATTGCAGGATATATTAATACAAAATATTTTTCTTTTTAAACTTAAAACAAATATTACAATACCATGTATATATATATATATATATACTGTATATATATATATATATTTTTTTTTTAAGTATTTTTATGTACTAATGGTAATGGTAATAATGCAGGAAATGTTTATGCAAAACATTAAATTTATGTCTTAAAAAAGCATTAATTTGTTTTTAAATAAAATACATTTTAAAGTATAAATATTTGAAATGTATAAATAATACATAAAGATCTCATAACAATTATTATTGCATGCTGTCATGTAAATGATATTTTTTCTCCACGTTTTTTTTTGTCAACATTGCCATTTCCTTGCAGTTTATTTGTCCTCTTCCTCACATCCGTTTTACCCCATCCTTCCACTATCCCGCCTTGATCTTTCTTATATTGTCATTTTTAGCCAGAGCTTAAGTTGACACATCTATTTATTGATGGGTTTAGTCGTGTAGAGTGCTGTGCAGTTGGAGCTGTTTAGGTATCGACCCGTCCGTTATGTGGCTCTCTGAAGCCTCTGCGCTCTTATCAGGGTAGTGGACACGCATTAGATAAGCGTTTATCTGATATATATCACATACCGTCCCAACAGCATATTCTGCGCTGTGCAAAATCGATGCCCGACACTGCTTTGAAGACACTCGTCATGTGAAGACAACCGTTTGCAAAACCGGTTGAGCTGAAAAATGACAGGAAGTTCTAAATGACAGCCATTTTGAAAGCTTTAAAAGTTATGCAAAGGTAATTGCATAATAACATTAATTGACATTTCGGCAAACTTCAAAACATTTTTTTTTTAATTTGTAGCTGGCATGCCATAACAAAAATGTTCTCACAATGTGACCGTTTTTCAAAAGAAATAAATAACAGTAATTGTGCACAGAAATTATTTTGTTCGGTATATTGATTTCAATTGCATTTGTTAGGATGTTGCTAAAACACTGACTCTCATAAAAATAAAAATACAGAACATAATATAGGTTTTGAGTCGATTTTTAATTATATTGTTATTATATTGTTGAAGTGCATAATGGGATTGCCTTTTTTATGAACAAGGGGTTAGTACTTTGTAATTACAATAATAGTCCCTTTGCTTCCGGAAGAAACCGTCTGTGGAGATTACGCAAAGTTCTAACAGAATTCCATTTCCTCAAAACGTTAAACCAACTTTGGCCGTATAGGCGTATGTTAATAAAATGCGATAATCAACTTTTGGCAAATTTTTCAACTTCGAAACATTTTGATTTGTTGTTGACACTTGTCATAATGCTCACAATGTGACAGTTTTTAATTAGTGGTTTTGCAAAGAAATTTTGTGCACATAATTTATGTTCTGTATTAATTTTGACTGTTTTTTTAGGGGGAAAAAATTGTTGTATTAGTTTATTAGTTTATGCACAGACTAATGCTTTTTTATTTATTTTTAGCATTGGATTTTACATTTACATTACATTTAATCATTTAACAGATGCTTTTATCCAAAGCGACTTACAAATGAGAACAATAGAAGCAGTCAGGTCAACAAGAGAACAACAACAGTATACAAGTGCCATGACAAGTCTCAGTTAGTCTAGCACAGAACACATAGCCAGGGATTTTTTTTTTTTTTAATGAAAGACAAGAAAAGAGGGAAAAGTGCTAGTGTTAGTTGGTTAAGTGCTGGCGAAAAAGATGAGTTTTTAGATGTTTCTTGAAAATGAGTAAAATGACTCAGCTGTACAAATTGAGATTGGGAGGTCATTCCACCAGCTGGGCAGTTTTTGGGCATTTTGCAGTTACAATAAGATTAAGCAAAGGAATAATAACATTCCAAAAGAAACCGTCTGTGAGAATTATGTGCAAACAAGATCGACGTTTTCTCTAAACATTAAATCACCAATGTTATGTATTTTTGATGCATAAAGGAAATGGTCTTCTTATAGACTTATGTCGAGCAATGCCTCGTTAACAGGTGTCTGTTAACCTTTTAACAACCTTTTCAACATCAAAGCAGACTTTCATTTTGTTGTCAATACATCTTAAAAATGCAGAGCTCACAATGTTAAATTTTTTTTTTTTCTCGTAAATGATATTGCAAAGAAATTTGCACAGAAAATGATTTCTGTTCTTTATTAATTTTTGATTGCTTGTTATCGACTCTCACGCAGAAAGAAGGTAAAATTTGTAATTATTTTAATCTTTTCTTTTAACTCTGTCTGCCATCTTGGATTTTTTTATTTTTTTTCAGTGCACTTGTTTTATGAGATTGCCTTCTCTGCAGAAGAAGAGTCCCCATTTTCATAGTTGGTACTTTGTGGTAGTTTATGTGCATTTAATTTTCAACTATTTTGCCATTACTATAACATTTGGATTGCTTCTGAAATTAAAATCATTTATAAATTTAAATGACTATATTTTAGATTTTATGCACGAAATGCAATTCTATTTTCTCAAATGTTAACGTTGAGTATTTAAGTATTAGTATATTTCGTCAGAAGTTCTTCTACCTACTTGTCGTACGGCATCCGTTGCGTGTCCCATAGTTGGGTGTTTCTGCCTTTGATGTTCACCTATTAGATATCTGGCTGATTGTGCGTCCCTACAATCTCATTATCACTCTTGCCAAGTTACCTTTGAAGTTGTTTTTACTTTTCTAAATTTATCCCCCCTGCCAAGGCAATTACAACAGCTCATTAAGCTACGAAAGCGCAGCATCCTGACTAAAACACTGCATAATTAAAAACAATCAAGCCGCACGTCTTTGCTTGTAGAGCTGTTTTCCTGTTGAGTTTTGACCAGACTGTGCTCGTTTTACCAATTTAACTATATTTAACCAGTCCTAATGTTCTTTTAATTCTTAGTTTTTCTCTGTACCAGTCAATTCATAAATATTTTTCCTTAAAAACTGGCTAAAATTAAGCTAAAACAAATCATTCAAACCCAAATATTGGCAGATATCAGCAGAAAGTCTGGTTATTTGTGGTGTGTGGAACTTTTAGAAGCTATTCATGCTAATCTACCGTTAGCGCGGGTGAGTGACCCAGTGCATTGTGGGCCACGGGTGGTAGTGCTGGTCTTTGCAAGCTGGTTTTATTCACTCGCTGTGAAGGAGGTCGAAACCTGAGGCCAGAGATCATCTTTTTGTTCCTGTGCCTTCTGATGAAACCCTGACCTCTTATTTCACAGCGGCATTTTAGAGCGCTTTCCTACAGAGCCAGTGCTTTTGTTGCCCTATTCACATGCATTTGATGGTTGTGTGTGTGTGTGTCTATTTCTGAAGAAAATACAGGAATGCCGGAGCTAGATGTGAGTAGTATGACCAAAATCTATATCACAGTATGAATATTTCATATCACAGCAGTGTATTTGATGAAACTGTTATTTTTGCTGGAAATTCAGTGTGGGGGGAAAAAATGGTCTTTTTCTTAGGTTATTTCTTTAATGGTGTAAATACTTCATTTTTTTTTTAAATAATAACGGTCTTTCCCAAATGTAATGAATGAAACAATGAATGCATCAAACAAGGCCGGCTTGAGACTGTCCCATGGACTGCCAAATAAAATACAGTGTCAAGGTCCAGAAAAGTATGAAAGACATCGTCAGAATACTTCATATGCCATCAGTGATTCAACTGTAACGTTATGAAGTGATGACTATACAGTTTGTACATGAATTAAACAAAAATAATGTTTTTATTCAACAATTTGTCTCCTACGGCAATGTGGAGAGACAAAGATGACACAAATTGTTAAATAAAGTTGTTATTTTTGTTTTATTAGTGTACAATATTTTTTTAATTAAGTCAAATTAATTATTTGTTTAATACAGTCAAATTAATAATAATAATAATAATAATAGTCATTATTATTATTGGTGTTGTTGTCATTTAATACTCCAATTACAGGCCTAGATATTTTGTTATAATATGTGAATATTTTATAAATAATAATAATAATTAATAAATTATTAAATAGATTAAAAATACATTATGAAAATAAATATAATATTAATATAAATATCTTTCTTTTATTCTTATTTAATGCTGTAGTTAAATATTAAAGTATTTTAATTATAATATTTTAATAATAAAATGTAAAAAATATATTTAAAAAATATATAATAATAATAAAAATATATGTCAATAAAAAATCTTTACCAGTTGGTCACATGAAGAGCTCAGGAGCTCCGTTTGCTGCTGCTCTCGTTCACAAAGGTCGAACCAGGAGCATTTGCATAATGGTCCGAAGGGAAACATTGATTTCTTTTTCTTTCAATCGCTGTAGACGTTTTGTGCCTTGGACTGGGTCTGAACACACAGACGCATGAACTAGATTAAATGCAGTCACTGATTCGATTGTGGTCAAACGTATTTCAGAGCTTCTACAGTTAAAAAAAAAATATATATATATATATATGTGACCTTGTTTCTTCAACATGCTTATGATGCATAGTGTCTGATTCAATGCTTTTGTCTGGCTGAGATTTTAAAGGCTGCTGGTTATAAATAGCATGAGACCAATCATCATTGTGAATGCAAAGACGCTTTAACATGTGCAGGAGTTGTTGAGCGCAGCCATCAAGATACTACATACAAAGTTTCATGAATGAATGAAGAGCAATTGCTCACCCAAATACACTGAACTACTTCATTATTTATATATATATATATATATATATATATATATATATATATATATATATATATATATATATATATATATATATCAATAAATAAAACATTTAAATTGTGTTAAAGGACAAAACAGACCACAATAATTGATGATTTGATACTTAAAATTGTTTGTTTGCATACAGGAGATGGTATTTAAGTTCATGTTTTTATGCAGTCTAATTAGCATGACTTAACTTATGACAATTTAATATATACATGTAATTATTAAATCATATATAAAATAGTAGTCCATTTCATATAATAAATGTAAATCAAAACATATTTATAAGATATGACCATAAACTATTATTAACTTAGAAATATATAAATCAGTATTTATTTAAAAATGTAAAATGTTTAAAGTAAAATATAAAATGTATCAATTTATGTTATAAAAATGTATATATATATATATATATGGAAAAAATTATAAATTGCAAAATTTATATTATATACATATATATATAGTTTATTTATATTTGTGTGTACACAACATTAAATGGGTTTCCATATATTATCATAAATTTGATTTTATATATATATATATAAATTTGATTACACGCACACACATATATATATATATATATATGTGTGTGTGTGTGTGTGTGTAAAAATGTGACAAATTGCTAAATTGTATATAAATTAAACGTATTAAAATATATTATACCGTGTATATATATATATATATATATATATATATATATATATATATATATTGTTTATTTATATTTGTGTGTACACAACATAATTTATTACATATAAGATACAATAATAGCTAATTAAATACACAATTAACAGTGCTGAAAGTGATAGATTCCCAAATAAAGAGCATTATGGTAAAACTTTTCTCTCTTCGTATATACCCCCATCACATGTTTGGCTGTAATGTTTAATAAGCCTGAAATTCACATTCTGTCGTTTCATTTTTTTTGAGGTGGTGTGTAATTACATTAATTTGAAATCTCTTGGCTCCTGAAGTCGACAGACTCTTTGACGACGCGCCTCTTAAAAACACTTAATTGAAGCAAAGACCGCGTGAAAGCAGCGCGCGCGCTGAGTCACCAGCATTAAGCAATTAGCCGCCTTTGAAAGACAAAACCTGCTGTAATCTCATTAGTCTTTAATAGACAAATGGCAGTGGTTTGAAAAGACTCGTAAAGTCTGCTTCTTGTACGGAGGCAGAGCGGGAAAATACAGCTCTCTAAATGAACTTTCTATGATTTATTTAGGCGTATTAGCATTATAGTGTAGGAACATGGGCCTCGGCGGCATATATGCTCCATTAATAGCGGCATAACACGGCATTAAGATGCTGAAATGTCCTGAAGCGCGGGATAATGTCAGCCTGTAGTTTGTCACATCAACACAAACCAAATAAGCAGCAGCCCCGGATCCTTGCTACAAAACATTATTGTTTTCCTCTCACCTCTAATAGGATTTCTCGGGTGTCTGCGGCGTGCTGAATTACTACCGAATAACGGCAATAAAGCAGAAACACACGGACAGGATCTCTCTCCAGCGGGCCGTCCGGTGTTATGAGCGGGCTCGTTTGAGATATTGGACCTTTCTATCATCCCGCCAGCGGAGAACGGCGGATCACGGATGAGGAGAAGAGGAGCGCCGCGTTCAGCCGTTACAGTCGTTACGTTTAAAAACTCGCGGGAAAACTGAGGTTATTAAAGCTGCATGTAGTTTTCATAATTAAAGTTTCACACTAGCACAAATAACAGTGTTTACTTAAAAGTGAAGTGTGTAATTTCTTATATGTGTGTAGTTATACATGTTTACTATCCTTTCATATTATATATACATGTTGTGTTATGAAAATATCAAATTATATTGTGTGTATCTATAGCACAGATTTCATGAAAAGACAAAATGTATCTATTCTAAAATGCATAAACTTATAATAAAAGTATTGTTTTTATTATATTAACATTAATTTAATGTTAGAATAATAAAAAATGTTATGTGTATACATTTTATTTTTATTAGTAGCTTTTTTTTTTTTATTATATACAAATTATAAAATGCATATAAACGTTATATAAATAGTTTAGAAATATAAATTATATTTTATTGATGTTTTATACATATGAAAATATAATAAAAGCATATGAAATTCCAAATTTGCCATTTTTAAGCAACAATAAAATGAAAAGAAATAAAAAAAAAACATCTTGTAAAATAATTTAAAACAGATTTTTTTAATCATTGATTAGCAATGTTTTTTTTAACATACTGTAGATTTTTGCACTTTTCTTTGAAGCACTTGTAATGTTTACATATATAAAATATACTTCGTAAGTTGTTTAATGTTTCATGCCAGGGATAATTGACTAATTTTGAGTTAGACTGAAGTTAAGTATTCCCTGCTAAAAGGTTTCGCTAGTTTTAGCTGGTTTTAGCTAGTTTACCTTAGTTGTTCTCGCAGTTTAACCAGCAGCTGAAATTTCCCATGAATGATGAAAACCGCTCAGCTAGCCCAGGCTAGGCCTGCCACTAACCACCTTTAGCTGTTTTTGTCAGCAGGGAGGTAATGCTAATGGGCGAGTGAGAGAGATTTTAATTAAAACTTTTATTCTCTTGCTTTTTTCCCACAGATATTCAAACAAGGAATAATTAACTTCACTGTGGGAGTCGTTCCAGTGAGCACAGAGTTTTATCGACACGGCCGCCGCACATCTGCGCTGTAGCACATCTGCCAATGCTAACGCTAAACTGAGCAGAATTATATTTGCACTGTAATTTTATCGTTATATATTTCAATAATGCAACTCTCTGGTGTAAAATCACGTCTGTTATGGAGACAAAATCTCGCCTGCGTTGTGTTATATTGTGAGCTGTTGAATTAAACAGTCAAATCTGGAGTGCCGCACTGCTTTCTGAGGCCCAAAGCAAAGAAAAACACAATTATGAGCGGCACAAAACACAGAAACAACAATAAAGCTCAGACAAAGAGAGCAATTTATTCTCAAATGCTCTTCTTTTTCATTTTGAGAGGTGTAAAGTGCACAAAAGTAGCTTCAGCTTTGATTTTTTTCCACTCAGAAGCATTAAAGGAGGAGAATCAAATTTAGTGCTGTACTGAACGTGACTTTGTGATGTTTTCTCTCAGGTCAGGTCAGGATTTTAATCCTCACGACTGGATCCTAATCGGTCAAATCAGGCGGGTAAAACACGCTGAATAATCACAAACCCAGTCACATGTAATTAAAATGATGTTGGATGGTCGTTCAGTCAAATTATTATCTCAAATGAGCCAAAAGGCAATGTTTAGGATTTTTCTGTTGTTCTGTTATCCAGTTCCGGTCTTACTCAGAGAATACAGTGTGATTAAATATCTTTTAAGTAGGCTGCATCCTGCTAGCACTAACAAAAAGTATATTGTTTCTCTATAATCACGAAATCTGTAACTTGTTAAGCCAGTGACAAACAGAAATCAGACCACATCAAACCTCTGACCAATGACAAATGCCCTGAATATCTTAGCAGTTTGTTGTGCCATACGCTCTTTTAAAATAACAGGGTCCCAGCTGCACAAGTGCACATCCTGTGTTCTGCAATAGAAAGAGGAACATTGGGGTTCTACCCCACTTCACTTACTGTTCTTGTGGAGGTGTGAAGTATTCGATGGACGATTTGCATATCTATGAAGGGTGCAACACCATCTGAGAAATATCTCTCACACAGGGCTGAAGGGAAATCAAAGACTGACCAGCTGCAACTGCAACAAGTCTGGACCAGAAGACTGAAGATGATTTGCACACACATGTTTGCATGGACTGTGTCACCTTTTGTCTGTTTAGGTGTGACCAGCGCTGCCAAGGGGGGAATTTGTATGGTCAAAAATAATCAAAGGCTTCTGTTTTCCTGTCCCAAACCTATCTTGAGTAACAAAAGGGCCATTTGGCATTCCTGAAGGTACAAAAGTTCTGATATCGATCAAGGCCTGTAGGCCAACATGGGTGTACACCGGGGGTCTTCTAACTGTCACACCTCTTGCACAGTGTGTGAAGCTGTAATCTGCTGATTGGTCAGTTTGAATGTCTCACATTTAGTTTTTAGTCACATGGTCAAGGAAGGGATTAAATAAGACTGTACCTATTGCTCTGTCTCTTTCTCTTTGCTGTCTCTTTTCTTTGTTGGTGCTCTCTTCTCGGGGCTCTGTCCTCTCTTCCTCTTTTTTTCTCCCTCTCTCCATCTCCCCCTTTCTCTTTCTCTCTCAGGTAATATTTTACATTCATTCTGGGTACAATTAATACTTGTTTAATATTTTTTGGAATTTTTTTGTGAATTGTGTACTTATTTTATTTATATTACTAATTTAATAAATACTTTTATAGTTGCAAAAAGCAAAAGGCATCATTTCAAAAATACAATTTAAAGTTATTAAAATTTATTATTTAACACACATACATATGCATATACATATTTAATACACATTTTTTTATTTTATGTGTGTGTTTCTTAATTAAGATTTCAAATTGCAGAGCAATGGTAAGTGAAACATTTTCTTTCTGCTAGCACAACATGATCTTATCAAACTTGGCATCAGCAGACCCACATCAATACATTTAATCTTTAATTACATGCCCAAATGCTCTATTAACGAGAAGAAAACACTGGTTTCTCTCCCTTTGTTTTGGTACTGCACTACAAACAAGCGCTAATGCTAATAACGCACGCAGAAGATTTCAAAGACGTCTTTGAACTGAAAAAAAACTGACCACTGACAAAGACACAAGCCTAGAATCCGATAACAGTCTTAATATAAAGTCTCAGACTCGTTCGACACGTGCAACATCAACATTTACCTCATAATCTGACGAATTTCCAAATGAAAAGGCCGTCAGCTTTCATACTTAATGTTAACGGATGAGTTTCTCTTGATGTTTTAGAGCTGCTTGAGTCAAGCGAATTACTTTAAAGACTAAAAAATACAACCAGACATGATGTAACCATCATTATGAGATGAAGGACGATCCTTTATTGGTTTTCAAAGCGCTTTTTTCTTGTTTCTTTTTTTTAATCAACCAGCTATCATTCTTTTTGTTAGTATCATCTTGACCTGCTTTGGTTTCTCTGAAATATCTGAGCACATCAGACGAAGTGGAGGGAAACCGTCCTTGAATTAAAACACATGATTAGGTGTGTTTTATCAAGATTTTAATGATTTGCTGGTGGATTGAAGCGGGTTTATTTCCGCTCCTCTGGGGTTCGCTGGTGTTAGCGATGTTATTTGGCCTCTGGCCCAAACAAGCTTCAGGAGCCCGAGAGACAGACCTGAACTCCACGTGAACCGTTTCCCTAATTGAGCCGTTTGATTTCACCAGCTAGAAGAAAAATGAACCATTTAAACTGATGGAGATTGTGACTGAGACTCTCCAGGACTTATTTCTGTAAACCACGCATTTGCTAATGCTGTTTGTGGTTCTTTAGTCTCACTGACGATGTGTTCAAGAGGAGCCTGAGACTGTTATCTAAACAATAAAAGCACAGCAGTGAGTAAAGAGTGTATTTATTTATTTATATAAATGAATTTGATTGGTGCAAGTCGTCACATGTTTAAATGTTATCAATTATATAGTTTGTTCATTATACTTTCACTACAACATTTTAAAAACTGCATAACAATATAAAAAAACCCTCAGAACACCTTAGCAACCACATATGTGGCCTGGCTCATTGACTTATCACTCTAATCACGTCTTCTCCGAAATGTGATTGGGGGCTGAATATTAACCTGTCTCTGATCTTGCTTCATCATATCCAGATGTTGACGAGAAGATTCATTCTTGTAATAGCAAATGTTCAGAAGTCTTGGCTCTTACTGCACCTCAAAAGCTTGTTCATCGTCGAAACAAGTCACAGCCCTGGGTCAATGATGATATCCGATCTTACTACAACAGCAATGTCGATGGCTTGAACGTAGATGGAATTTATTCAAACTATAGTCCCATCTCCAATTTGCCATTCCTATCCAAAATTCTTGAAAAAGCTGTTTTCATTCAGTTGCAAATTTATTCGCAAAGCAACTCAATCTCTGACATTTTTCCATCTGGTTTTAAAACACTGCACATAACTGAGTCTGCGCTCTTGAAAATTTTTAATGATGTTTTATTGACTGGTTATTGACTGATGATACAATGGCTTTACTGTTGTTAGACTTGAGTTCAGCCTTTGACTTTGTGGACCACAGGGTTCTTTTATCCCGACTTGAATGTTTGATCGGCTTATCTGGCACAGTTTTGAAATTGTTTCCATCCTTCCTGTCTAATAGAAGATTTTCCGTTACCCAATGTGCTTTTTCATCCTTGATGGCTCAACTTACTCGTGGTGTACCCCAGGGATCAATTTTAGCACCATTACTATTTTCGCTGTATATGCTACCTTTGGGATCTATTATTAGTAAATTTGGGGTATCGTACCACTGCTATGCAGATGATACACAACTTTACATACCCATAAAACGTAATGATAACTCAGCACTCAAAAGACTGGAAGCCTGTTTGCAAGAAATCACAGTGTGGCTCACTAATAATTTCATGTTACTTAACAATGATAAAACCCAAATCATTCACTTTGGGCAAAAAGAACATTCAGGTGGACACTACTTACACCTTGGTGCACTTACTCCATATCTTACTTCAGATGTCAAGGATCTTGGTTTCAACCTTGGTAATAGCCTCAAATTAGACAAACAAATTAAGACAATAGTACCAGTTTTTATCATCTTCGTTGGTTAGCCAAAGTCAAACCTCTCCTAACCAGGAAGGGTTTCAAAACCGCTATTCACAGTTTTATTTCTTCACGACTTGACTATTGTAACTCTTTGTATGTTGGGTTACCTCTCTCTTCCATCTCTCGTCTTCAAATGGTCCAAAAGGCTGCTGCCCACCTACTCACGGGTAGTCACAAACAAGACCATATCACACCAATTTTATGTAGATTGCACTGGCTACCAGTCCGGTATCAAATTGATTTCAGAATTCTGCTATTTGTCAACAAAGCTCTTAACAACTTAGCCCCTAGGTATCTCTCCGATGTACTCACCATTTACAATCTGGCTAGGTCACTCAGATCCCAAGATGGCCATCTTCTGCCATGGTCCCGCCTGCAACGCAGGGGAGACAGCCTTCGCAGTAGCTGGTCCTAAGCTATGGAATAGCCTGCTACTACTTGTCAGAACCACCTCCACGTTAGCCGAATTCAAATCCAGGTTAAAAACAATTTTTTCGAATGCTTTTAATTCTCCGTAATGTGTATGTGTTTACTTGCTTTTACCTTATTGTATTTTATTGTTCTACTTTGTACAGCACTTTGGCCAACAAAGCTTGAATTTAAATGTGCTTTAGAAATAAAATTGAATTGAATTGAATTGAATATGTAGGTTCAAAAACAATCTGAACACCTTGATGTTCTGTCCAAAACACCCTAGCAACCACAAAAACAACATGCAAAAACATACTCTGAATATCTAAGCCTCCATCCACTTTAGTGTCCACCCAAACAACTGCATGTCAACCATTCAGAACACCTTATCAACCAGGCAGCCTCTCAGAACACCATAGCACCCACCCAAAACACCTTAGCAACCACATAGCAACATGCAAAGTCTAACACCTTAGCAACCGTATAGCAACCAACAGGCAAAAGCCCAGAACAGTTTAGCAACCATATAGCAATACCCAGGCAACCACCCAGAATGTCGTAGCATCATAGCAACGTTTTTTTACACATAGAAGAATTATTTTCTTCAGAAAATGAAAGAAGTGTCCTGTTATTAATTATTATTCGCTCTGTTTTGTTTTTCAGAAATATGGCTGTGTCTCAGAAGCCGTCCAAAGCCTCTGATCACATGATGTGCTTTTGAATGTGAGTTCTCACCCTCTTTACCTCTGAAACGCTGCACCTGGCCCAGCTCGTTACCACCTCCTCAAATAGGTTGAAACACCTTAACAACCACATAACAAGTTAACAACTTAAAAAACACCACTCAGAATACCTTAACAACCACATATCTACTTTCCAAAAACACTCGGAACACCTTAACAACTGCATAAAAACACATAATTTTTTTAAAAACACTCGGAACGCCTTAATAACCGTATAACAACATAAGAAAAAACACTCAGAATACCTTAGCAACTGCATATCTACATCCAAAAACACTCAGAACACCCTAGCAACCGCAAAAAAAGCAACATATAAAAACACACTCAAGACACCTTAGCAAATGCATAGCAGCATACAAAAACACACTCGTGCATCTCAGCAACCACATAGCAACATGCAAAAACATACTTGTAACATCTTAGCCTCCATCCACTTTAGTGTCCACCCAAACAACTGCATGTCAACCATTCAGAACACCTTATCAACCAGGCAGCCACTCAGAACACCATAGCAACCACCCAAAACACCTTAGCAACCACATAGCAACATGCAAAGTCTTACACCTTAGCAACCGTATAGCAACCAACAGGCAAAAGCCCAGAACACTTTAGCAACCATATAGCAATACCCAGGCAACCACCCAGAATGTCCTAGCATCCTAATGCCTTTTTTTTTTTTTAGCACGTAGAAGAATAATTTTCTTCTGAAAATGAAAGAAGTGTTCTCTTATTAACATTATTATTGCTCTGTTTTGTTTTCCAGAAATGTGGCTGCATCACAGAAACCGTCCAAATGCCTGCGGATCCGAAGATGCTTCTGAATGTGAGTTCTCACCCTCTTTACCTTTGAAACACGGCACCTGGCCCAGCTCGTTACCACCTCCTCAATAATTCACACGCGCCTTTGCATCATGTATTATTAATGCGCTAAAGGAAAGCACGTTCTAATTTAGCAACAGAATCTCATCCCACCCCCCATGTCCCAAACTCCACAGCCGCTGGGCTGTGACGTCACTGCGATCCATCGTGCAGCTCAGGAAAGAGTGACAGGTGCTGACGAAAGTTTGCGATACCCCCCTGACGCATCTCAGCTCTTCACTGCTGCTTTAAAAACCATCCCATGGTTCATTTGTGTTCAGATACTGATAGATAACTAATTAGCCACTCCCGCAGGCTAACTCAGCAGCGCGTTATTATGAAAATTAATGAATGGACTCCTTGATGGATATCACTCAGTTGATTATGCACAGAGTTACTTATGACTTCTGAGTTCCAGTGCGTAGGCGTTGCGCTTTGGGTTTGTTGCTGATCTTTACATTATAAATTTAACAATCGATGACATTCAGAGCTTTGTTAGAAACGCTGCAGCAGCATTAGCCTCGCGCTCGCTGGAGTGATTCTCCTTACCCAGGCCTCTTATCTCCTCACATTTTGTGTCGCCCCACTGTTCATATTTGTTTATTTTTTAAATGACACAACCTGCTGCAACACCCAGAAAGCTGCAGCTCATTAGAGGGCCAGAAGTCGGCCAAGGGGCATCAATTACCACCGAGGGACATGGATCATATTTATAATTACACAGCATCATGAACCATGAAAATCGTAATGTGGTATAATCACCAGCTGTCTGTTCCCCAAGATCTCCACCTCTCCCTAACAAACGCCTGTTTTGATGACAAACCTATCAAAGGACGAAGTGATGGCGAGACAAACCTGAAAAGAAGGAAATAAAGAAATTTGCAGGTTAAATAAATGTTTACTGTTAAGTAGGGATGGGAATTGTGAGGAATAACGATTCTGTTTGCATTAACAGTCCTATTGGAAAGCAGAAATGTAGTTGTGTAGCCAAAAGCTGACATTTTAAACAAGAAGGAACACGAAAGACTTCATTGATTACTTTTTTCCAGAAAATATCTCTGTATCTTTAAATAACCATTATTCAATGAAGAAGTAATCATTAACTGGTGATTTATGAGTCTTATGTACAACAGATTTTGGTTCATTTGGTCTGACATGACAAAATTAATGTCTTGTGAGTCAGATTGATTGAGAAACTGCTCCATCTGATTTTTGTGATTCAGTGAAAAGAACCAGCTCATAAGTCATTCGCTCTAGAATCAGAGTTGATTTGCCTTGTCCGAATACCCACATTTGCTGTCTTTGCATTTGACTACTTCTATGACGTATTTCCTGTATTTGGCCCAAGATTGATTCACTAAAAAGAGCTAATATAATCATTAGTTTGAGAATCGGAGTAAACTGATAGCATTGTGTATTTGATTCACGAAAAAGAACTAGCTCATGTTAAGTTGTTCAAGAATCTGCTCCTGTTTACGTTTGATCTACTGACCGGATCAAATTGATTTGTTTGGAATCACAGTTCACTTTAATGCATTATGTTTTTATTCACTAAAAGAACATACGCATAGTAGTGATTCGCTTGGAAATCGGAGTTCACCTATCGTGCTTTATATTCACTAAAAAGAACCAACCCGTACAGTGATTTGTTTCTGGAATTGGATTTACCGATCGTCCTTTATAGGACTGTGTCCCAGATAGCACACGTGAGTCTGCAAGATTTTGCATCGATCTGGAAGCATCTGCTGTGTACAAACATCTGACAGACGTCTGTAAGATGTTAGTTCTACATACAATCGAAATCATAAAACATCTAAGATACATCATCTGATAGGAAATGTTCATAGACTTATCAGATGAGCAAAGACTAAAAAAAATATGTCTTTCAGAGGTCAAATAGATGTCTCTTTGATGTATGTGTGCAATCAGCCCTGTTGAAAAAAAACAGCATATGCTGGTTAGGTATATTTTGACTCTGGGATGCTGGTTTATGTTGGTCCTTTGCTGGTTTCAGATGGTCCTTTGCTGGTTTAAGATAGTCCTTTGCTGGTTTAAGATGGTCCTTTGCTGGTTTAAGCTAGTCCTTTGCTGGTATAAACTAGTTCTTTGCTGGTTTAAACTGGTCCTTTGCTGGTTTATGCTGGTTTAAGCTGGCCCTTTGCTGGTTTATGCTGGTCCGTTGCTGGTTTAAGCTGGTCCTTTGCTGGTTTAAGCTGGTCCTTTGCTGGTTTATGCTAGTTTAAGATGGCCTTTTGCTGGTTTATGCTGGTCCTTTGCTGGTTTAAGCTGGTCCTTTGGTCGTTTATGCTGGTTTAAGATGGCCCTTTGCTGGTTTAAGATGGCCCTTTGCTTGTTTAAGCTAGTCCTTTGCTGGTTTAAGATGGTCCTTTGCTGGTTTAAGCTGGTCCTTTGCCGGTTTAAGATGGTCCTTTGCTGTTTTTTGCTGGTCCTTTGGTGGTTTATGCTGGTTTAAGCTGGTCCTTTGCTGGTTTATGCTGGTTTAAGATGGCCCTTTGCTGGTTTATGCTGGTTTAAACTGGTCCTTTGCTGGTTTATGCTGGTCCATTGCTGGTTTATGCTGGTCCTTTGCTGGTTTATGCTGGTCCTTTGCTGGTTTATGCTGGTCCTTTGCTGGTTTATGCTGGTTTAAGATGGTCCTTTGCTGGTTTATGCTGGTTTAAACTGGTCCTTTGCTGGTTTATGCTGGTCCATTGCTGGTTTATGCTGGTCCTTTGCTGGTTTATGCTGGTCCTTTGCTGGTTTAAGCTGGTCCTTTGGTCGTTTATGCTGGTTTAAGATGGCCCTTTGCTTGTTTAAGCTAGTCCTTTGCTGGTTTAAGATGGTCCTTTGCTGGTTTAAGCTGGTCCTTTGCCGGTTTAAGATGGTCCTTTGCTGTTTTTTGCTGGTCCTTTGGTGGTTTATGCTGGTTTAAGCTGGTCCTTTGCTGGTTTATGCTGGTTTAAGATGGCCCTTTGCTGGTTTATGCTGGTTTAAACTGGTCCTTTGCTGGTTTATGCTGGTCCATTGCTGGTTTATGCTGGTCCTTTGCTGGTTTATGCTGGTCCTTTGCTGGTTTATGCTGGTCCTTTGCTGGTTTATGCTGGTTTAAGATGGTCCTTTGCTGGTTTATGCTGGTTTAAACTGGTCCTTTGCTGGTTTATGCTGGTCCATTGCTGGTTTATGCTGGTCCTTTGCTGGTTTATGCTGGTCCTTTGCTGGTTTATGCTGGTCCAAGCGTCAAATGGTCATTAGTTCGGGAATCGGATCAAGTTCAATGATCATGCTACGTGTGAAACACCTCATCATTAGTCCAGGATCAAAGTTCAGTTATCGTGTACGTTTGATACACTGAAACAGTACTGATCGTGCTGTATTTCATGCTAAAAAACGTTCTCATGATGCAATTCTTTTGATTGCAAATCAAACTTCATGTACAAGAATGCACGTGAGAGAACCGAGCGTCATTATTTCATAATTATTTCATGGAAGTAGTTTTGTTCCTAGTCTAACTATAAAGAAACCATTACATTGCAATACATATTAATACATATAATTTATATAACATATTTATTTTCTTTTGTGTCTTTATTTAATAGAGTGTAGGCGATTGTAATGTGATTATTAAAGGACTCATTTCTTCTGCATTCCACCCTCCAGGCCAGACTGTAAGTCCTCTTTCATTTATTCCTGTTTTTTCTTTTTTCTTTCTTTTTTTCTTTTTTTGCACAATGCCATGTGGAGTGCTACACAATAATTCCTCAGGTTATCTGCGGCACTAAGATTATCATTTTGCAAGGAGAAAGAAAAAATATCTCACGCACCTTATCTTTAATTAGATGAAATTACACTGCCAGGGGTTCAAGACGAAATGCACAGAATGGAAAAGATAATACACGTGTACATGAAAACATCCAGTCTTTAGATGGCATTAACCTGGAATAAAGACCTGAATGGAGATAAAGAACTCAGTTTATTCTCTCAAATAATTCATTATTATTGATTCATCGTAATTACGTCATTTAGGCAGCGTCTGCTGTGTGGCAAAAAGTCAATATACTCTACAAAGAATAACATACAGTCAACAATTTTTTTCAAGTGTAAATACTCGAATGACAAGTACTGTAGATGACAGTGTCATCTTCATATCCTACTGATAAAAGCTCCTCTTTATTTGTCTTTGACCGCTGCGCTTCCTTCTCATTTGGAGTTTAAACACCCTGAAATTTGAAAATTTGAACACCCCCATCAGCTTTAGAGGGGCTTTACAGACAGCCGGAGGGGCATAAATTGAACACTTCACATGGCGACTGACAGTGACATCTTCATCAAAGTGCATCCATCCGTTAACACAAGCACACTATTGAGCACTAGCGTCATGCTGAAGGAAGCTGAACTCACCAGGCTTGTCTGGGCCTGATACTCGGCCCGGTGCTAATGCTCCTCCGTGGCAGGGAACATTAGTTTTCGACTGGCGGTGCCAGACTCGCCTGGCGTCATTTCTTTGATCGTGATGTGCTTGTAAAGCTAGTAAGAGAGGAAGATGCTTTCTGAAGAAGCCACTGTTGAAAGTCGGTTCAATGTTACAGGCGACTGAAACTTGATACGTCTCAAATTTTTGTGAAAAATTTAAATTGGTTTCACTTAATATTAATTAGTCCTGTGCTTAAAAGATACATTAAGACTTAGCTACTTGGGAAAGGTCATTTAGACCGAGTGTGTGTTGAATATTTGGCTAGGGGAGATATGCAGTTTAATAGGCTATGATAGATAGATAGATAGATAGATAGATAGATAGATAGATAGATAGATAGATAGATAGATAGATGTGTAGTGGGCAGGTACGTGGCGTCAGGGACTCTGATCATGATGTTCTCTGTGTGGAAAGCTTGTCAGCGACTGAAGATCTCGCATGTGAGCTGCACAGGTGTTTGTCACCCGCTACGGTCTCCATCATGATGTAATGACTGCTGGCGGTCGGCACGTCACTGTGTTAACGTCCATGTTAACACACAGATGCTGTCTAATTCAATTAGCCGCAGGGATGAAAGGTCTGGGAGGTTTGATCCTACTGTTGTTTGACACTAGTTTGCTTCTGTAATGCAGTGCTGTCGTTGTTTCCCAGCTTTGAAGCATTTGGTAGTAACAGGGTGTTTTTTGCTTGGGTTGCAGTTTCTGGATTTGTTTATGTAAGATCACGGTAAAATTGATTAAGTTGCAACAACAATGTGTTTTAAGATCAATAAATGTCACCATCGGGCCCATTTCGATGATTACACTGATCAACTTGAGTCACAATCATCTTGATATGACTCAGAAACTCTCAATAGGTTTTTATCTTAAAGGGATAGTTCAGCCAAAAAAATAATAATTTGATGCTTATCTGCTTACCCCCAGGGCATCCAAGATGTAGGTGACTTTATTTCTTCAGTAGAACACAAATTATCAATTTTATCTTCAGTTGTTGTAGTCTCTCAGCCGTACAATGCATGGCAATTAGAAACAGTGCAGCAAACATATTGAGGCATTCTTCTTCTTCTTCTTGCATTATGGCAGATCGCAGACTTGACTACTCTATTAAAGTGCATTACCACCACCTATTATCAATCCACATGATATTTGGTAAAATTATTTTTAAAAAATCATAAAAATATTATCTATTTGTGAATATCTTGATTACATTTAAATGCTACCTGTTTAATTTTCTTTAGAGAATCAAGGCCATTTTATTCCATAAATGCTTTAATCGTCATTCCAACAGAATGAGAGGTCATTTCAGATGTTCAAATAATGCTGGTCTATAATAAATAAGAATGTAAAAAGTGCTGTTTAAGGGAGTTTAATTTTCCATCTTAAGTCCAAAAGTGCATCTTAAGCCCTTTCTGCATGCAGCAAAGCTGCGGTGGTAATGAGGGTGGCTTTTTGCCATCCAGCAGAACAAATAAAGCAAACAGGAAGAGGCCAGAGCCCCGTCCGCCAGCGAGCTCATTATGAATTCAAATATTTACACCACCGGGGACGGCGTCACTTTACATCACCTTTCCTGTATGCTAATAAGGCAGCTAGCAAAGCGCGCTGCAGCACAACCTCCATTTTTCAGCCGTGGCATTTGTCTGGAGGCTAGATTTCAACAGACACATGCACGCTTATATTTACAGCTCCGTCCAACATTAATGCATGGAGGATTACAAACCAAACATATGCTTTACACGCTCAAGATGTGCTGCCCTCTTGAAGCTTTAGGACAACTTGGTGGCAGAAAATGCCAAGTGACAGAACCTGACTGAATTCAAAACATGTCGGTCCCCTGATGTTATGCATTCGCATCAGATTCGCAGATACAAACTATAAAACTAGCATTAGCACATAAGTGTGAATTACGACAGCTATATGTGAATATAATATACGTGAATACAGGTGTTAGCTAGCATCTGTTTCGCTATGAAAGTAGGAATATTTGGTTAAAGCGTATGCTAAATTAATACATTTTATTAATGTCAATGTAAAATGTGAATGTTCAGGGATGTCAATGCTTATTTCTTGATAGGATTTTTTTTAGTTCCTTAGTATTTTTTTTATTAGTTTCTTAGAACTGATAGCATCTTGTCTTTTTGCAGTTATTTATTGATTATTTAAATGTTTATTTATTCCTTTAGCAAAATGTAGACCTAATGTAAAATGTTATTTAATAATATTTTATTAATATTCATTTCATTATTTTATTTAATAAATGTTGTAAAAAAAATTTTTACATTAAATATTCTTTTTAATGCATATTTTTATTAACTTTATGGAGTTTTTTGTTGTTGTTGTTGTTGTTGTTGTTTTTTTTTTTGCTGCAATATTGTATGTTTGATTGTTTGTCATTGAAGGAACACTTCAGATTTCAAAAATTCATGATTGTTCAAATTATTCTAGAAACCATGAGTTATTGTTTATGATTGTTCTCATTAGCATCCCCATTTCCTAATGAATTCCTCACAATGTCAGGATAATGAGTCTTGATTGGAGTGGATTCTGATTTGTTGAGATTGTTGAAAATACATTTTGAATGACAATCCCAAATCCCGCCCCCTAATTAACCTCTCATCTGAGAAGCTATGTAGCACCCTTAAAATGCTACATATGAAAACATAGAGCAACCCACCCCTCCACCCCCCATTCCTCTGTGACCTTGGGTCGCTGCTAACCAAAGAGAGGAACAAGAAATTAATGAACTCACACGGGGATATATGAATACATTAACAGGGCTCGCTGTTTTGCCCCTTTTTTTTGAGCGAATCAAAAAGCACTTTTAATTTCAGATTCAAACAGTTTAGGAGGAACCCGAAGGCCATCAAAAACAAACCAGCAACAATGATTCCAGCCATCAAGGCCTTCACAACTGGCAGAAAGTAGTTTGTTTCTTTTCTGTATTTTTATATTGAATTATAGCGTGAAACGCCACATCACTGAGAGCAGAGCCAAATTAATGCTTTGGGTTCATAACTCAAAAGTAACCACAAAAAATAAATGATGCACAGCTTGTAATGAATTTATTAAGTGATGGTTACTTGAGGATAGACTTGCATCAGTATCAACCTAGCAACCACATAACAAGACACTAAAACCACTCAAAACACCCCAGCATCTGCATAGCAATGCAGTAAACCATTAAGAAAAAACATCAACAGCATAAAACACATTAAAGCATTCAAAACAACTCAGCAACAGCATAGAAACACAAAAACCACTCAAAGCACCCCAGCAACAGCATACCAATGCACAAAAACGACTAAGAACGCCCCAGCAACAGTATAGCAACGCACTAAAACATTGTAAGAACACCAGAGCAACAGCTATGCGTCTTGAAGGTGAGTTTCTCTAAATATCTGAATGTAGTATTTTCAAGCTGTAGTATTTGCATGCTTTATGATTGGTGTCATATTATGTGATGTTTGGCCTGAGGTTGTTTTTCTTTCTCAGTCAGATACTCATTGATCAGAGATGGTGGGAAAGCAGTTTAATGTTAGCACTTCGGCCTTCCCTCTCACCAACAGCTACATCTGCAGTCCTGACACAAGTTGTGGAAATGAACTGTTCATTTTTTTTTCCCACTGTCGTGTGTGTGTGTGTGTGTGTGTGTGTGTGTGTGTGTGTGTGTGTGTGTGTGTGTGTTATACTCACAGCTACAATCGCAGGAAGACTTTTATGTTGAGTCGAATGAGTCAGGATTTGTTCTGATTTAAAAATGCTGACTATTATCAAGAGACTGGATATGCAGATGAGTATTTCATCCATGCTCACTGCTAATGAAGTTGAATGCACATTTGCATTTAGCTTCCCTTCTTGTTTAACCTAGATGCGTTTCAAAAACTGACTCACTTTACCCTCCTTTACTGCGTGCTATCTATTCAATTCACTTTTTTCAATTCAAGTTTATTTGTAAAGTACTTTTTACGATATAAACGTTTAAAGCAACTTTACAGAAAATTAAGTTTCTACAATATTTAGTAGTAGCTTATCAGTGGTAACTGATTTTTCTGTACATTTCTGCCATATGCACATAAACTGAAAATTAAAGACGTAATCAAATAGACGATGAACATTATTAATAGCAATTATTATATGATGCAGTCACACTTGTAGCAATATTTGTTAGTTGATTGACTGTTGTTGATTCAGGGTCAGCATCATCTGAGGTCCTCTGAGGGTCAGCATCATCTCTTCTCAGGTGTTCTGGATCCAGACTGGAGTTTGTGTAAATCCTCATTACCAAAACATAGAAACAGATAGAGACATCATTAGCATAGCTGCTGATCCAACAAAGTAAAATGAATTAGTTTAACCCAAGCTAAAGAATAAGAATGCACATTTGATCAGATATAACTGCAGTCCAAGATTATGAGATGCATTATTTGAATGCTTGTCCAAAGAGATGCGTTTTTAATCTAGATTTAAGCAGAGAGAGTGTGTCTGAACCCCGAACATTATCAGGAAGGCTATTCCAGAGTTTGGGAGCCAAATGTGAAAAAGCTCTACCTCCTTTAGTGGACTTTGCTATCCTAGGAACTACCAAAAGTCCAGCGTTTTGTGACCTTAGGGAGCGTGATGGGTTGTAGCGTGGTAGAAGGCTAGTTAGGTACGCAGGAGCTAAACCATTAAGGACCTTATAGGTAAGTAATAATATTTTGTGTTTGATACAGTACTTAATAGGTAGCCAGTGCAGAGACTGTAAAATTGGAGTAATATGATCATATTTTCTTGACCTCGTAAGGACTCTAGCTGCTGCATTTTGGACTACCTGTAGCTTGTTTATTGACGAAGCAGGACAACCACCTAGAAGTGCATTACAATAGTCCAGTCTAGAGGTCATGAATGCATGAACTAGCTTTTCTGCATCAGAAACAGGTAACATGTTTCGTAGCTTGGCAATGTTTCTAAGATGGAAGAATGCAGTTTTTGTAATATGGAAAATATGGTTTTCAAAAGACAAGTTGCTGTCTAATATCACTACGAGATTTTGTGTACAGTTTTTTGGTCCAATGAGTAATATCCCTGTCTTATCCGAATTAAACAGGAGAAAATGTTACACTCTGTTAGCTTAGATAATTCATCTGGTCTCGTTGAGATATACAGTTGAGTATCATCAGCATAACAGTGGAAACTAATCCCGTATTTTCTAATAATATTACCAAGGGGCAACATGTATACTGAAAATAGAAGGGGACCTAGGACGGATCCTTGTGGCACTCCATATTTTACTGGTGATAAATGAGATGACTCCCCATTTAAATAAACAAAATGGTAGCGATCGGACAGGTAGGATCTAAACCATCTTAGAGCCTGCCCTTGAATACCTGCATAGTTTTGTAATCGATCTGTGAGTATGTCATGATCTATGGTGTCGAATGCAGCACTAAGATCAAGTAAAACTGTCTGTCTGTCTTTATGTCTGTCTGTCTGTCTGTCGTTTGTGTATCAAATGAAGCCTCACCATCTGAATCTCATCATCTTCCACATATTGTCTCTCATCTGCGAGTACATACTGTGTACACAATGTGATTTGGTACATAAACACTATCAAGGGCAAAATGAAAGGCCTGTCACCGCGAGCGCACACTAGACATCTGGGCTTTGTTTCGCTCGAGTAAACAGTTGTTTGTATCTGCACTGGAGGAGGAACTCTTGACAGGCGACCGGATGTCAGTTCGAGAGAGAGAGAGATTGTAATGCTAAGGATGCTGTTTTAACCTCTCTGAGATGTGATATAAGCGGATGACAGGACCGGCCGGCTGTATACAGGAGGACAGCTGTGTCCTTGAAGATTTTCTCTCAGCCTTCAAAGCACGAGCTATAAATTTGGCTGGAGTGTTAAGCAGCAGTTATTTAATGTGAATTCTTCTCAGGTCGCTTGTAGCATTATGTTGGCATACTCAAAAAACCCAGCTATCTTTCATTCGTTGTCGGTCGTTCGCTCTGGTCGTTTATTAATTCATCTGTAGATCTATCAGTAGTGTTGGTGAACTCATCATGAGCTAGCGTCACCTTAGGCGATGTGATTTGGTCTCCGCTGGGCCTCATTTACACTTTTTCTTGGATTTCGATGCTCCCTTTCTTTCTCCTAGCCGTTTGAAATGATTTCTCAACACTTTTTTGAGAGTATTTCCTCTCGAATCCAAACCGTCATGTTTGGGGTTTATGCGAGTTACAGTCGGGAACGGCGTTCTTGCATCATTCCTGAGAAACACACCTGCCATGACAAAACTTCACATGCGAATGTATCCATCTTCTGAAAGCCACTACTTTTTCTGAGATCAGTGAACGGGTGAAGCTTTGTGTCAGGATGTCACATTCGTTCAACTATGAGGACAAAGTGCATTTTGAGTGCGAAGTGAATGCGAGAGCATTCAGGGACGTGAAAACAGATATGAATAGCTCTCACAAAACATCATGAATTATTGAGGGTCCTGTCGGAGTGTTAAACACAAGCATATTACCACAAATGAATAATTGTAGTGACTAGCAAGTGGAAACCTTATTCATTGGAGTCTTATTAAATTTCATGGAGACATTGAATAAGCTGAAGCATCTATTTAGATATGCATGTAAACATGGAGAAAATTAATGGAAAAAAGCAACCTTCTTATGTTTCTACACTAAAAAAGGTTAATGGAGTACAAGAAAATACCATATCAGTTTTACTACCTCAAATTTCCAGCTTAATTCAATGTGTTTTAGGGGAATTTGTTTTCCCAGTGTAGCATATTTAAATAATATAATATAATATAATTTATGTAATATATAATATAATAAAATATATTTACAATTAATTATAATTAGCAATTATTTATTAAATTGTTGACTTTGATGTTTTCGCGTTTACAGTCTAGCAAATCCAAATATTGTGCCTAAATATTGTGTTAGGCCTATATTTCAATAAGTAGGCATAATAAAAACAAGTGTTTGTTTTTTTATTATATTATTATTATTATATTATATTTTTTATTTTGTAATTATTATTTTTGTAGATTTTGGGTAGCACATCTTAATATGGTGCCTAGGTATTTTATTATTTTCAACTAGTAGGGAAAATAAAAACATGTTGTTGTGTTATTTTTAATTATTTTAATATTTTTTTAAATAAGAGATACACAACGAAAATAAAATAAAGTTAGCCAGACAGCTGGAATTGTTTTGATATATATGGACATTGCAAAGCATCTAAATCGCTCTTCCATTTGTGAAAACTAACTGTGACTGTTTGATTTGAAAGAGCAGTTGAGTTTCAGTTCCTCCGTGGTTTATTCGTGCCTGAATCTAATGTATTCCGCTTGTATCTGGTGACGCAACATCTCTGGAGCCTCGCGCAGGCGGACAGGGATCTCCTCGTGTTCAGAATGCAGACTGGTGAGTAGTTTCTCATTCGAGTCAGCCTCTATACGAGCAGACACAAACGCCCTTCATTTTAATGATCCTCGCTGCCTGCATTCAATTACACTCCATGAAATATTTAGCGCACTTCCGCTCGCTGCTTTGATTTATTTCACTAAATCCTCCACCATTGTTAATAGGATGAAAGCGGTGATATCCAGATATTTTGTTATGAAAGATTAATGAGTAATACCGTTAATACAAAAGACAGTGTGTGCTAATACATAAATCAAAGGAGTGAAATTAAACTTCTCATGATACAAAACCTGTGTTTTGCATTCAGAGACGGTTTCACATTTGTTTGCATGTAGGATGATTAGCTACATTAGTTGAGTAAAGATCAATCAAACGAAACTTTCTTTTCAAGGTCCGAGATAAACCTGTCATTAGAGTCGCGAAGTTCGATTCATCCTAGAGAATCGATTCGTCTCTAATGTAGCGTTGAATTCAAGTGACTCGGCTCATTCTAAACACACCTTTCTTCTCCCGTGTGTGAAACAGTTATTTTCTCATATGTAGAATCTCCGAATATTCTAGTGAATCGGTAATCGTTGCGGTACGATGCGTTCAAGTGAATCGGTTCCATATAAATGGACCTCTCAGGCATGTTGAAGAGTTCGATTCATTCTAGAGAGTCGACTCGTTTTGAATAGTTATTTCTCTCAGCGTTGAAAAGCTGATTGATACACGAAAATCTAGCTCTAAACCTCTCTTTTCTTAATTCATAGTTGATCTATAAACGAGTGGCCTATATGGAAAAAAAACATGGTTGAATGGTATCCACAATGTTTTTTCTACACTGTTAACCATGATATTTTTAGTAGCCTAAATATGTGGTTTCACACACACACACACACACACACACACACACACACAAAACAACTTAGTAACTACACTTTTACTAAATTAAAAACATTAACTAAAACTGGTTAATTTTCTTAAAGGGTGTATTTACGTATTCTTTCTTTTTTCTTTCTTTTTTAAATAACTGTATATTAATGGTGTGATTTTTGTACAGTTTAATAATAATAATAATAATAATAATAAAATAACAAAAAAAGATTTGCACTCCGAAGTTCCAATGTGAATCAAAAGTTTCACGAACCCATTTCAAAGTTCCAATATGAATCAAATGATTTGCAATACTCGCTCCGAAGCCCCAGTATGAATCAAAAGATTCAAGAAACCGCGCTCCTAAACTCTCATATAAATCAAATGGTGCTCCGATGTTCCGATCTAAATCTTATGATTAGAGCAATTTGTGAATCATTTTGCAGCAGTATGGTTTAACTGATTCTGATTGTCAAAAAGGTCTGTTTCACCAGTCACTATAAAATATTTGTAAACTCATAATAAGCGATGTCGAAATTGAAAAAAAAAAATCTGTAAACCAGTTTTTAATTTATTTATTTATTTTGCTAGTAAATCGATAGAACTAAACGATCAAAGTCAAGAGTTTGAATCAATCCTCTACTTTGCGCTTCTCAACCATTTTTACACGATACCGTCAGTACTACTAGCTTAGCTTGCTAATTATATGACATTAACTGAAAGAAGCGGGAAAAAAGTATATTTATAAATATGTTTCCATTACAAAGATAAAATCCAACACAAATGTACGAACATATTCAGATGAGCTAATCGGTTTACTGCTAACTTAAACACTCCAGTAACTAGATCACTTGACAAAATGTTCAAATTTTATTAGGGGTGTGCACGGATAGTCGAACATTCGAATATTCGTTCTGCTCTAATTATTCGATAAATAAAAATTATATTCGAATTTCGATAAAAATTCACAATAAAACCTAATTTGGTCACTTTCCATGATTCTCCACGGCATATTTGAAGATGTATGCAAGCAAAAAATAATTAATGCATGAATAAGGGGCCGTCACATTTCGCACCTAAAACGCGTGGAAAACGCTAGGCGCGCCGCTTTCTCCTTCTTTCCAAAGCGCTCGGGCAGAAGCGCTCCTGAGGCGTCTGCCGTTGCTAAGCAACAATGACGAGCTCTCTCCATGAAGACACGGAAATTTCAGCAAAGGATAAATGGATTTGCAGCACTTAAAATCGCTTGCAGTAGCTCTGCTACTAAATTTATTTCAAAATAACAATCCTACATCCTACAGCGCCTACATTGGAAATAACGAACTTGAGCGCCTAAAAGACGCGATATGTGAACGGCCCCTAAGAAGCGGTCTTCTACAGTACTTCAAATATACCGTGTAGAATCACAGAAAGTGACCGAATTCAAGAACATTGTTGTGGCATCTCTCAAGCAACGAATAAACAACTTGGAGAATGCAGGGAAAACTCCTCTTCTCGCGTCTGCCCTAGACCTTTGGCACAAACATCTCAGGTTTCTCGATGAAAACATGAGAGAAGAAAAAAAACTTTTAAAGCGGATGCAATGCCCACTCGTCGGAAAAGGCTGAGCCAGTTTTTCAGCGATGATTACAGAGAGTCCAGCCGAGACGAATGGGAACAGTTCTTGCTGGAGCCATGTATTGTGTGTATGCTTGTTCAAAATGACAGAAACAATAAATGTTGCTGAAAAATAACGTCGGTCTCATTAAACTGAATATTCGTTTTTTGTGAGCTCAAATATTCCAATGTGATATCTGCGGAAAACGCCCATCCCTAAATTTTATAATGTTACACTATGAGAAATATTCTGATTTAACTAATTTATATACAGGCTAATTATAGACCTTTATTATCATAAATTATATTCAGTTCTTTGTACACTAATAAAACTCTTCACAAACTGAAACACTGAGGGTTTTCAGACTGTATTACACATTTCTTAGCATTTCATAGCTCCAGACAGTTTCCTCTTCAGAACATGGAAGTGCTCTCCAGTCACAGCGTATTGTCTAATATTTTATTTAAGTGATGAGTTTACAGTGAATTTTAAACAGATTTTGTGAATCGCAAAGAGGCCTGACATGTCTTTATCTCGACGCTAGTGATCCCACGACGGAAACAATCTTCGTATTAAAGAAACATCACAATTCTCCAGCTCTAGTAAGATTTCTGCTCTTGTGTTTCTGAATGTTCTCATCTGA
This sequence comes from Carassius carassius, assembly GCF_963082965.1. Lineage (NCBI taxonomy): Eukaryota > Metazoa > Chordata > Actinopteri > Cypriniformes > Cyprinidae > Carassius > Carassius carassius. The sequence goes on along the minus strand of NC_081770.1, from coordinate 4,138,634 downwards.
GCTGCGTTCCTTCGCAACACTTCATCATTTATCGCAGCGTTTGATGAAATCATGTGCCCGAGAGTTTTAACGATTTTAAATGAGATTTTAGATGAGAAACGCGCGGAAAGCAGAATTTAATTGGGATGTTTGTAAATGTTTATTCAGGTCAGATGTGTCAGATCCTGCTAATTTAACATACAGGCTATGCTGGGAATAACAGGTTAGCATACTGCTCTTGCTAGTCCTGCATTTCTAAATTATTAATATGCAGTATGCAACAATAATTCAGATTAATTCAGCAAGTGGTGTCCAGTATAATTTTTTATATCATATTTTACACATTGAATTGAAAGTGTAAAATAAAGGCTCATTAAAATTCATGTTAAAAGCCAGTAATTATTTTTTTTTAGAAGTCTATAAAAAGTAAACTGAAAATGGGAAAATTAAGCCATTATGATTATAAACAGTTAAATATATATTGATTCTAAGTTAATAGAGCAGCATACAGGTGCATCTCCATAAATTAGAATGTTGAGGAAAAGTTTATTTATTTCAGTAATTCAACTCAAATTGTGAAACTCGGGTATTCAATAAATTCAGTGCACACAGACTGAAGTATTTTAAGTCTTTGGTTCTTTTAATTGTGATCATCTTGGCTCACATTTAACAAAAACCCTCAAAAAATTAGAATAGGGTGACATGCCAATCAGCTAATCAACTAAAAACACCTGCAAAGGTTTCCTGAGCCTTCAAAATGGTCTCTCAGTGTAGTTCTGTAGGCTACACAATCATGGGGAAGACTGCTGATCTGACAACTGTCCAGAAGACAATCATTGACACCCTTCACAAGGAGGGTAAGACACAAACATTCATTGCCAAAGAAGCTGCCTGTTCACAGAGTACTGTATCCAAACATGTTAACAGAAAGTTGAGTGCAAGGAAAAGGATTGTCAAGCAAAATCGATTCAAGAATTTGAGTGAACTTCACAAGGAATGGACTGAGGCTGGAGTCAAGGCATCAAGAGCCACCACACACAGACGTGTCAAGGAATTTTGCTACAGTTATCGTATTCCTCTTGTTGAGCCACTCCTGAACCACAGACATCATCAGAGGTGTCTTACCTTGGCTAAGGAGAAGAAGAACTGGACTGTTGCTCAGTGGTCCAAAGTCCTCTTTTCAGATGAGAGCAAGTTTTGTATTTCATTTGGAAACCAAGATCCTAGAGTCTGGGGGAAGCTCATAGCCCAAGCTGCTTGAAGTCCAGTGTTAAGTTTCCAGAGTCTGTGATGATTTGGGGTGCAATGTCATCTGCTGGTGTTGGTCCATTGTGTTTTTTGAAAACCAAAGTCACTGCACCCATTTACCAAGAAATCTTGGAGCACTTCATGCTTCCTTCTGCTGACCAGCTTTTTGAAGATGCTGATTTCATTTTCCATCAGGATTTGGCACCTGCCCACACTGCTAAAAGCACCAAAAGTTGGTTAAATGACCATGGTGTTGGTGTGCTTGACTGGCCGGCAAACTCACCAGACCTGAACCCCAGAGAGAATCTATGGGTATTGTCAAGAGGAAGATGAGAAACAAGAGTCCAAACAATGCAGATGAGCTGAAAGCCACTGTCAAAGAAACCTGTGCTTCCAGACCACGTCAGCAGTGCCACAAACTGATCATCTCCATGCCACGGTGAATTGAGGCAGTAATTAAACCAAAAGCATTTAGTACATGTACAGCAAATTAACATTTTCTATAAGGCCAACAATTCACTAAAATGTTTTTTTTATTATTGGTCTTATGAAGTATTCTAATTTCCTGAGATATTGAATTAGTGGGTTTTTGTTAAATCATCCCATTTAAAAGAACCAAAGACTTAAAATACTTCGGTCTGTGTGCATTGAATTACATTTATAAACCATATTTTTATCCTCACTTTTACACATTTCATAATTAATAATAACCATAACTGTCATTTAAGATTATCGTTTAATCGTTTTATCAGCTGATTTATTTCTATTTCAATTTATTTATTTTTTTACATGAAACATTTGTTTTTTAACATGCAACATCTTTTAAACCTTCCTCCCAAATTAAATTAAATTAAACTGAATTAAATAAATATACAAAACAATTATACTATACAATCATAAAATACTATACTATACTATACAAATTAAAGTAAAAAAAACAAAACAATAAAAATAAATAATTAAATGCAATAAAAGTAAGCAAAATACCATATAAATTAAATATTTAATTATACAATATAAAATAATAGATATAGAGAGTAAACATAAAAAGTAAATGCAAAATAACCATATTTCCAAAATGTGTAAATAAATAAATACAAATGTATTTGTATAGGAGTTTTAATGTTTCACAATATGGAAGCACATGGGTAGCGATATTCAATTTGGAATGTAATATTTAAAATGCCAATGCATTTCTGTATTTACATTTTCATTTTCCAATACATTTGTGCAACGTTTGGTGCAAAATGAAAATGAAAATTAATTTACATAATTTTCATTTGCCATTTCATACACCAGTTTTAATATGTAAAATGAATACTAATTTTAACGCTTTATAAGTTGCAAAATTAAAATGAAAATGTATTACAGAAATGATTAGATGTGTATAACATGTTCAAGCAAAAACTGTGGCAAAATGATCATTTAAATGCTATTTTTCTTAAATGCATTAACACTCACAGTCAAGACACTTACGATTGCATTTTCATTCAGTGTCCCGCAATGAATGTAGCAAAATTCAATGTGCACATTGAAAATGCATTCCGAGCCGATCACGTCTCCGCCCCCTCCCGCCATGTCAATCACTGCGTGAACAAGGCGGAGCTTGCGGAAGGTCAAGAGACTCAAATCTCAAGAAGAGGATTCAAGTGAGAGAACATGGACAAGACCGTTGGTCCGTGTACATTTTGATAATTTCGGTTTATGGCTTCAATATTTCATTCGCACTTGTGGGCGGAGCTGAAACGCTGCTTTCATCAGATTGGTCGAATCGCTCCACCTTCAGCTCGGTCTCTTCATTCTTTCAGACAGAATAAGAGTCAGTGCGAGTGATGCACTGTAATGTCTGAAACCACCGCTCACTGTTAATTAGCATAATATTTTAATCAGATGATGCTGGCCACATAATTTGTGCTGCTGAGACCTGCAAATTATTTCTAGGTTGTAGTATTGTATGAATATTATCCCACTGATAAATACAGTGCAAAGATTTCTGTCTCTTTGGAAAAAAGTGAAGTGGAAATAAAAATCAATAATAGACTGAACAGTTCCATGTCTGTAACATTTACCACTCTCATCTTTTAAGTCATAAGGCACTAGGTATGTGTGTGTGATATTAATAAATAATTGTAAAAATTACTATTGTTACATTTCTGAAATAAAAATAGTAAAATTAGCTCTATGCTGCTCAGTGCTCCTGTAGCCTACCCCAAAGCGCCCTCTCGCGGCTGTAGACGGTAATGTTTTCTCTTGGTTCTGAATAAATGCGACTTATATATGTTTTTTTCCTCGTCATGACGTATTTTTGGACTGATGCAACTTATACCGAAAAATACGGGTAACATTATTATTATTATTTATTATGAGAGTTATTGACACAGACTAGAACTTTAATGTTTCACCAAATTCAGCTCAGATCATCAGACTCGTCTGACTCGTGTTGCTGTATAACTGGCCAGACTTACCTTGCCAAAAAATCCTATTTTATTTTATTTCATAAATTTAACTATATTTATTTCCACTTCACTGTTATCCAAGGAGACAGAACTATTTCCACTGTTTTTATCAGTGGGACAATATTTATACAATACTATAACCTAGAAATCATTTAACGGGGTCTCTTGCAGGTCGAAGCAGCACGAATTATGTGCCCAGCTACATCTGATTAAAATATTATGCTAATTAACAGTGAGCGGTGGTTTCAGACATTACAGTGCTTCACTCGCACTGACTCTTATTCTGTCTGAAAGAATGGAAAGACAGAGCTTAAGCTGGAGCGATTCGACCAATCAGATGAAAGCAGCGTTTCAGCTCCGCCTACAAGTGCAAATGAAATATTGAAGCCATAAACTGAAATGATCAAAACATACACGGACCAACGGTCTTGTCCATGTTCTCTCACTTGAATCCTCCTCTTAAGATTTGAGTCTGTGACAAGCCCCGCCTTGTTCACGCAGTGATTGACATGGTGGGAGGGGGCGGACACGTGATCGGCTCGGAATGCATTTTCAATGTGCACATTGAATTTTGCTACATTCATTGCGGGACACTGAATGAAAATGCAATCGTAAGTGTCTTGACTGTGAGTGTTAATGCATTTAAGAAAAATAGCATTTAAATGATCATTTTGCCACAGTTATTGCTTGAACATGTTATACATATCTAATCATTTCTGTAATACATTTTCATTTTAATTTTGCAACTTATAAAGCGTTAAAATTAGTATTCATTTTACATATTAAAACTGGTGTATGAAATGCCAAATGAAAATTATGTAATTTAATTTTCATTTTCATTTTGCACCAAACGTTGCACAAATGTATTGGAAAATGTAAATGTAAATACAGAAATGCATTGTCATTTTACATATTGCATTGTCATTTTGCATATTACATTCCAAATTGAATATCGCTACCCATGTGCTTCCATATCACAATATGAGACCAGTGTGGGTTATTTAGGTGTAAACAGTGTTTGTATGCTGTAAAGACTATACGTTAGTTTTTCTGTGAGTGTGAGAAAGAGAAATTCCCCCAAACAGCCGGAGATCAGTGATCTGTTCACCTGTTTATTGATCAGGCTTCACAGGCAGTAATGAGATTGCTCTCTCTCTCTCTCTGTCCGCCGGCCACTAATTAACACACAACAGTGCTATCGATTTCTCATTGGCCACAATTGCAGGTGCTGTTTATTGTGTCCGCTACACTTTTCCTCAGACAGACATCTCATTCCACCTCTGTTTCTGCTGATATCTACAGGAGCTCAGGACAGAGGAGTCCAGTCTTCACACACAACTGATCTGTGACCAGCTGAAGCGAACACACTCACAATGGAAGTATGCAGTCATCATTCAAATATATATATTTTTTTTCGAATTGTTATTTCAATATTTAGATTTCCAGTCTGACCAGTACACAGTTATTATCTTTTAACATTAGTTATTGACTTTTGAACATTGGTAACCTTTGTATGATACAAACAAGTTATCACAAAATAAATAATAATGTTATTTTTATATTTATAATTATTATTTTGTGATTACTATTACCTTTTTCATTTTATTATTAGCCTTGTTTTTTATACTTAAATTTTTTTTAACATGTATAATTATTCTTTTAATTATTATTCTTTCATATCTTATTATTATTTAATTTATTACTATTTTACTATTTTGCTATTTGTGTTAGCCTTACCAGTCTGATCTGTACAAAGTTAATTTCTGGCTTTTTAACACTGCTAACTTGATGATGCCAATGTTCAGATACCATCATGAAATCGCATGACTCATGCAAATTATATTTAAATTTTAATATTTATATTTCTACTGTCCACTCTTCCACTTTCCCAGTGCATCAGTTTCCACTGAAAGTGCGTTAGTGTTTCCGGCGGCGAGTCGCAGAAGTCACTGTAAGTTTGGCTGGAGCTGAATTCATCTGGAGGCGCTGCAGTAGGTGTTGAGCTCTGGCCGTCTGCCAGACGTTCTCATTCCTCCTGACAGCTTCAGGCGAGAGCTTGTAAAAATAGCCTTCAGCTGCAGCTCTGACGAGTCCCTGCTTCCTGTTCCTGTGCGCGGCACCCATGGGCTCCTCATAAATCAGTGGCAGCCAGCCGTCTCTGCAGTTATCGCTCACGTCATCCGTCAGGATTACCGCTAAAGAACCAGCTCTCGCTGATATTACCAAACTTACTATTTTTTTGTATAAAAGCAAAGTTTTAACTGGTTTTTCTCTCATGCAGTGGCTCAGCATTTTTTTTTTTTTCCTCTGGCTTCAAGTGCTTCACATCCGGTCAGTCGGTCCATTTCCATTCCACGGCCTTCTGGCATAATCGAACAGCAAATATTTGTTAACTGCTGTAAAACACATTAAGCGTGCGGGATAATCGCTCCTGCATTGTTTACAGTGTCCTGATGGTATCAAAAAGCATGCAGCACATGTAATGAAGCCTTTGAGTATTTATCCACAGGGATATGTTTGAATTCTCTATCGATGTCTCCCATTGTGTGTTTTTCCTTAATAGTGCATTAGACACGAAGACTAAGGGCTATTTTCATCATTCGCAGCAGCATAGAAAAGCAATTACGCTGGTAAAATCCATAGATGAATACTATCCACCCTTTCTGCCCTTAATAGTATTGAAAATTACTACTATCACATAGAATTTAGGATGGATAGTATGCACATTGGGACGCAGGCATTGTTGGCAATGAATTCTGGCAACCAAACAGGTGACGGTAGCCACTGACTTCCATTGTATTTTTCCCACATAATTATTTCCCGTATTAATTTAAAAAAACTATTAAATCAATTTTCCATATTATGGAAGTCAACGGCCGTTTGATTGCCAGATTCTTCAAAATATCTTATTTTAATGCTGATGACCAAACAGGTGACGGTAGCTATTGACTTCCATTGTATTTTTTTCCCCCTACTATGGAAGTCAATGGCTACCGTCAACTGTTTTATTACCAGCCTTGTTAAAAATATCTTATTTTTGTGTTGATAACTAAACAGTTGCGTAAGCCAATTATTTACATTGTATACTCTGTCTCTGCTATGAAAATTAATGGCTACAGTCATCTGTTTGGTTGCCAGATTCTTCAAAATATCTTATTTTAATGCTGATGACCAAACAGGTGACGGTAGCTATTGACTACCATTGTATTTTTTTCCCCCTACTATGGAAGTCAATGGCTACCGTCAACTGTTTGATTACAAACATTCTTAAAAATATCTTATTTTTGTGTTGATAACCAAACAGTTGCATAAGCCAATTATTTACATTGTATACTTTGTCTCTGCTATGAAAGTTAATGGCTACAGTCATCTGTTTTTGTTTGCCAGATTCTTCAAAATATCAAATTTTATGTTCAACAGAAGAAAGAAACTCCTACAGGTTTGGCACAACTTGAGGGTGAGTATTTAATGATAGGATTTCCATTTTTGGGTGTACTATCCCTTTAATGCCTATGAAAGGACAGTTTATCTAAGATTAGCTAACTTGTTTTACAAGCTTCTGTTTAAACTGTCACTTTGCTAATCTGAAAAGAAAAAAAAACTGTTGGCTTGACTAGAACCGTTTGTGGTCTCATACTTTTACTGCATACTAGCCACAACAATAGTTTTGCTAAATTAGCTTTTTAATGAGATTTCCTTCAAATTGTTGCTCTGCTAATCTGAAATTTGCTCTGCATTGTTACTGCAATTAGAACTGTTTGCATATAAGCTACAGCAACAGTTTAGCTAGCATGTATAGCTAAATTATCTTTAAACTTTTCCTGCGCTAGTCTGAAAAACAACTAGAAGATGGCCATTAGCATAACAAGAACTATTTGTGTTCACATGCTGTTTTGCACATTAACCACAACAACAGCTTAGCTAAGTTTTGCTATCTTTAATGAATTGCTCTGCTAAAATGACATAGAAAACTACAGAAGACGTTTTTCACTTTTTTCATCATATTAACCACAAAAACAGTTTAGCTAACTTGTGTAGTGAGATACAAACAATTGCTCTGCTAATCTGACAGAGAAAACTGAGTATAGAAGAATACCGGTAGCATAACTAGAGCAATTTGTATTCACGCACTTAGCATACAAACCACAACAACAGATTGTTGTTTTGTCGTCTTATGGTAGTTTGACTGAGTAAGATGACAGCTAAAATTATTGTGGTGCTAGCATAATATCAACCCTCGTTGCGCTATATGCTAATATGTTTACCGACGTGTCCCAATAGGCAGTTAGATCTGACGTCTACAAACATATCTATCTGTCAGTCAAGACAGAACACAGAGGGGGGAGACGAATAAACAGGATAAAAGATGTTTGACCGGTGCGGTGTTGTGTTTGTCATATCCAATGGCAGGAGAGACGATGACCTGCTGCTTGTCTCACGGTTTCCATAATGGACATTGGACACAAAGGAAATATTTAATATCCTCCAGACATCAAGCATTTGGCTGGTTTCACCTGAAGGCTCCCCGAGGACGGCCAGAAGCCGCGCTATACGTGCTGACGGATATTCAAACAGACGGGCTTCTTGCCAAACGCCTCCAATTCTTTAAACAAGGTAAACAGTGCTGATAGATTCTCCGCCCGTCAGAATCGGAGAAGTTCCACATATGGCTGACAGCCGGCTAAACGCGGGAACCGCTGAAGGTTGACAGGAAGTTGGTGCACAGAATTAGGCCGCGGCTGTGTTGAGAAAACAAAATGTCCTCATTTCTCTTCTGATTCACGTAGAATAATTCATTTTAGATAAATAAACAAATACTCATTGCTTATTAGTCTGCCTTGGGCATAACGTTTTAGTCAACAGCTGTTTTTATTGAAAAAATTTCACCAGAGTAGCACAGTTTGCACCATAATATCATTGCTAATGCAGTAATTTTTAGAATAACATTTATGCATTTAGCAGACACTTTTTATCAAAAGTGACTTACAGTGCATTCAGGCTAGCATTTCTTGACCTAACGTGTTCCCTGGGAATCAAACCCACAACCTTTTCCACTGCTAATGCAATGCTCTATCACTGAGCCATATTTCTTGCTTAATCTTTATTAATTTTAGTACTTTAGCCCAAACTAAACAAAAAAAATGAATGGAAATATTTACTAAAAGTGCTACTGAACATTTTTAGATTTCAATACTTTCAATTGTGTGTGTGTGTGATGTTCTATATGTTCAATATGTGATAGTGATACAATGAATGTGATGGTTTGTGTTTTTAGTTGTTAATTTACCAACTGATCCATGAATTTTAATTTTACAAGAATTTCTAAAAGAAGATTAAAAGTTCTTTTTAGCTAACTTCCTCTTGGAATGTTTCACACTTAAAGTTATTATTAAATTAGTACTGTTTTGATGCTGTTATTCAACCAGTGCTTGTCATTCTGAACGTTTGAAATAATGCTTTCTTGACAATCTCAGCTTTCCCAACCTCCCGCAGGCTGAAATCTGCTGACAAGAGTCAGATGTTGCTGATATTGACACATGTGCGCAGACGTTTCTCTGATTCCCCGGGGTAGCGGGAGAAAGCTAGAACCACAGCAAAAGACGTTTCTTTTCACTCTTCCATTGATTCTCAGCTCTGCTGCCACTTTTTTAACTTATTCCTCAGTCAACTTTAGGTGACCAAGGCTAACCTGACCCCATTCTATCAGTACGTCCACATGGGTTGTGCTTTTACTGTCAATGCGTTTGAAATGATGGATTGTGCATTCACACCACTCATGGCTTGTCTTTGCTTCTGAGGACCCCACATCAGAAGCCAACGCCCGCTGTCCTTGAAACTCTGGCTCGACTTCCACAAATCCTGTTATTGTCGAGTCACGATAGACTCGAACCGTGCCAAAACTTCAGCAAAGAGGCGTCGACGAGGATCTCGATACATTGTCTGTGAAAGCCGTGCTATGCTACATCTCTGGTTTTATGCTGGAGCCAAAAGAGTTTCCAGATTGAACTGGGATTTCTGGTCCCCGGGCAAATGAGCGCTGTCAAACAGCTGTTAAAAGTGTTCAATTCCTGGGAGCGAGACGGCGACAGACATGTCTATATGTTTGAATTAAATCCTGCGCCTGCCTGTTTATCTCGGCATGAAAGGGCTCGACGGGGACCTGGGGCCTGTGGATTTGAGGCTTCGGGTGGCTTTCACAAAGCCTGAACAGAAATGAAAGGCTAACAGAAGAGAAATGGAGAGAGAGTCTTCTCTAGTTGCGAGGAGCCAAAGTTGAGTCGTGCACAATGGATTCGGGTGGATTATTACTCCGGTATTGTGCTTCGATTCTGGTAGGATGGGAAGGTGAACTTCCCAGGAGGTGACTGAAAAAACTTCCCTCATTAATGCACCAACATGAATGGCGACACGTGATGCATGCTAATGATTTCTTTGTCTTCTGGATTTACTGGAAACGTGATGGTTTTCAGCTTGCAAGCACTTCCTGTATCTATAACCGACCACTTCTTAATGGACCCTTTTTTTTCAGGGTTCCCAGAAGTGGAAGTCGTCACAGTTGGGAACCTTCTATAGTGGTGTACAGTGTACAGTGCATGCTGAATTATTATGTTAGCTGATATTCTGATCATATTCTTTTCCAAGCACATTTGACCAATTCAAACCACATTAATCTTAATAACTTAACTACTTTTAATTTTATATTGAATCATTTATGAGTGATATAATTATCCATGAAGGCTGGAATTGACTCCTCCTGACTCATCCTGGGTCAGAAAAAAAGAAAAAAAGGTGACGAATTAGATGTAAAACCGTTAAGAAGAATTTGGTCTCCAGTGCCACCATTTTCCAAAACTGCAACCTGGAGTCTCCAGAAGTAGATGTTTTAGGTTTCAGGACTTGCTTGGGTAAAAAAAATTGACCTTTACTCTTTCCCTTAAAAGATCAAGAAAAAACTGTGTCACTTTCTTAAAGTTAATGCCAAGGTTAGCACTAAGAGTAATGTTATGGTATACACTAAAAAGAAGTAAAAAAATAAATGTACAATGTTAATAATTGTGGAAATGCATCATAATGGCTTTTACTAAGTCAGTTTTATAAATGGTATGTTTCCTTTGAGAAGGAAAACACGGATCTGCGGAATAACTAAAAATGATGTATAATGCATGCCTGACCAGTAGTTGGCGATGTACATGCCTGCCCACATAGCTATAAACTGAACACGTAATAAGTATGCGCATAACATCACTGCTTTCAGAAAATCATATTTTTGTAGTTAACATTTTCAAAAACCTGAACATGTCTAAAAAGTTTTTAGCTGAAAATGGTGGCTCCTTTGAAATATAATGTATGTAGCAACTGCAGTTTTGTATTTCTGAAGTGGTGTTTGCCCATGCAAAACTCAATAACATGCGTTATAAATGGTTGCTAAGGTGTTTTGAGCCATTTTTAACATGTTGTTAAAAATCCCAATCAAAAGGAGGTGTTTTAGGTGTTTTCCAAGACATGTAAGGGTGTTACTAAAATCTTCATTGTTTTTACATGTTGCTAGGGTGCTTCTTTATGGTTGCTAGGTAGCTGCTTACTCGTCCAAGTGAAAAAATCCCATTCTTCCAAACTCCCAATCAAAGGTGTTTCAGGTGGAACATGATATGTGTTACTATACTGTAGTCTTTTTTCATATATTTTTCCGAGCATGTTGCTATTTCTGTGGTGCTCTAGGTGGTTGCATACCAGTCCAAAGGAAAAATACCAATCTGTGATACTTCAGTTAACTCCTGTAAAGATATTGGATTTTTTTTTTTTTCAAATAAAGTTGTTGTCGCACAAACTACTCCATGGTTTTAATATGTTGCAAAATTAGTTTAGATGTTCCATTTCATTTGACAAAGTTGTCCAGTTGTCCATAAGATATCACAATCAACTAAAAGCTTTGATTTAAAAATCAATAAACCTTTGTGACCAGTATGATGTATAAAGAGCCAGATTAGCATCCGATTCCAAGTGAATGTAATAATCAATAGCATCCATTAAGTGACATTTCGGTTGGACATTCCCAACAGTTTCAGCCATTTGTTGTTTTAATATGCTCTTCCCTTGTACTGTAGGTTTGTCAAAGATGGACGGCAAAGGTCCAAGCAGACGAAGTGAAGATGAATTGTTTAATCTACCGTTGTACGCTACCTTCATCAGAGCGTGCGCTTGTAGTTTTGGCACCACACCTGTTCCTAGATCAGCAGTGGCCCACAAATTGATTATGGTCTGTATCACCGAGTCATTCAATCTGACCAGGGGCCAGAGAAATTGATCAGGGGCCAGGCTGTGATTGACTGCCCTCCCAGCATCCTCTGTCTCTTGGCCCGTCTCAGAAGGGCTTAATGGAACCATCACTCCAGCGATCCGCAGGCCGACTCAGCCCAGCGTGTAGCCAGCTGCGTCCTCCAGTCAAGGGCAGCTTGGACAACACTGCCCCCTCCCTCGCTGCAGGAGGGTTTAATGTACCTCACTGCCACATCATATCATATCCAGGTCATCCCTGATAAACGGCGACAGACATGAGCATTAGCTGCATGCAGAGCCTGGATATGATGTGCATGTGAGTTTGCATAGTCCAAAAAAGTTTGTTTGTGTTTTAATATAATATACTAAGTGATGAGATGTTCTTATTTCTCCAGGTGAGTGTTGAAATGGATGTGAAATGAAAAAGTTCCAAATTTGAAATGTGGGTCTCAAGTTATATCATGGCAAATGTATTTTATTTATTTATTTATTTATTTTTGCCTGTAAGCAACTACCTAACACTGGAACTGTAAATCTTAATATTATCCAACGCTTTGCAGTGCCCTAGCCACCACTCAAAACACCCTAGCAACTGTGCTAAAAAACGACTTAAAACATTAGCCAACCCAAGCTATATCTTGAGCCATATCTTTTGACGTTTGCTGGTAAGTGACCACCCAAAACACCTTAGCAGCTGCTGACACTTTGCAATGCCCAAGCAGCCACCCAAGACAACCTAACTGCTCACACTTCTCAATGCCCCAGAAACCACTCAAAACACCCTAGCAACTGCACTAAGAACTACTCAAAATAATAGCAAACCCAAACCATATCTAGAGACAGTTTTTGACTTTTGCTTGTGTCCACACAAAACACCCTAGTAACTGACAACACTTTGCAATAACCTAGCAAACACCCAAAACACCCTAGCAACTGACAACACTTTGCAATAACCTAGCAAACACCCAAAAACCCTAGCAACTGACAAAACTTTGCAATAACCTAGCAAACACTCAAGATACCCTAGCAACTGACAACACTTTGCAATAACCTAGCAAACACCCAAAAACCCTAGCAACTGACAACACTTTGCAATAACCTAGCAAACACCCAAAATACCCTAGCAACTGACAACACTTTGCAATAACCTAGCAAACACCCAAAAACCCTAGAAACTGACAAAACTTTGCAATAACCTAGCAAACACCCAAAAACCCTAGCAACTGACAAAACTTTGCAATAACCTAGCAAACACCCAAAAACCCTAGCAACTGACAAAACTTTGCAATAACCTAGCAAACACCCAAAATACCCTAGCAACTGACAACACTTTGCAATAACCTAGCAAACACCCAAAACCCCTAGCAACTGACAACACTTTGCAATAACCTAGCAAATACCCTAGCAACTGACAACACTTTGCAATAACCTAGCAAACACCCAAAAACCCTAGCAACTGACAACACTTTGCAATAACCTAGCAAACACCCAAAAACCCTAGCAACTGACAACACTTTGCAATAACCTAGCAAACACCCAAAATACCCTAACAACTGACAACACTTTGCAATAACCTAGCAAACACCCAAAAACCCTAGCAACTGACAAAACTTTGCAATAACCTAGCAAACACCCAAAATACCCTAGCAACTGACAACACTTTGCAATAACCTAGCAAACACCCAAAAACCCTAGCAACTGACAACACTTTGCAATAACCTAGCAAACACCCAAAAACCCTAGCAACTGACAAAACTTTGCAATAACCTAGCAAACACCCCAAAACCCTAGCAACTGACAAAAATTTGCAATAACCAAGCAAACACCCAAAATACCCTAGCAACTGACAACACTTTGCAATAACCTAGCAAACACCCAAAATACCCTAGCAACTGACAACACTTTGCAATAACCTAGCAAACACCCAAAAACCCTAGCAACTGACAACACTTTACAATAACCTAGCAAACACCCAAAAACCCTAGCAACTGACAACACTTTGCAATAACGGGGATTGCCGCCTCGACAGGCACCGGAAACCTTACGGCCACAGCTCCGAGCGGCGGCTTCGACAATGGAGGTGGAGAACATGGTCCACTCGGACTCAATATCTCCAGCCTCCCTCGGGATCCGGTCGAAGCTCTGCCGGAGGTGGGAGTTGAAGATCTCTCTGACAGGACACTCGGCCAAACGTTCCCAGCAGACCCTCACAGCACGTTTGGGTCTGCCGAGTCTGTCCAGCTTCCTCCCCCGCCATCGGATCCAACTCACCACCAGGTGGTGATCGGTTGACAGCTCCGCCCCTCTCTTCACAAGTCGATCATCGACCTACGGCCTAGGGTGTCCTGGTGCCACGTGTACTGATGGACACCCTTATGCTTGAACATGGTGTTCGTTATGGACAAGCTATAACTAGCACAGAAGTCCAATAACTGAACACCGCTCGGGTTCAGATCAGGGGGGCCGTTCCTCCCTATCACGCCCCTCCAGGTGTCACCCTAGCAACTGACAACACTTTGCAATAACCTAGCAAACACCCAAAATTGCTAATTGCTATGGCATTACAAACTTTGTAATGCCATAGCAAACACTCAAAACACCCAAGCAATTGCTAACACTTTGTAATGCCATAGAAACCACCCAAAACATGCTAGCAACTGTTAACACTTTGCTGTGCCCTAGCGACCACCCTAAACACCCTAGCAATTGACAAAACTTTGCAATTCCCTAGCAAACACCCAAAACACCATAGCAGCTGCTAATACTCAAAGACATAGATACCACCGAGAACAACCTTGCAATTACTAACACTTGGCAATGCCCTATAGCAACCACCTAAAACAACCTAGAAACTGCTAACAATACATACTGGTGAAAAAAAACAGCTAAAACCAGCCTATACTAGTTGGCTTATCTTAGCTGGTTTAAGATGGAAGTAGTTGATCAAGCTGGTTTTAGCTGGTTATTCCAACTGGTCTCCCAGCCTGATTAGCTAAGGAAGTGGCCAAAACCCCTCTAAAACAAGTCTGCTGACCAGCTAAGACCAGGCTGGATGACCAGCTTAGGCTGATTTAAGCAGTTTTTTTTTCTCATATACTCTGGTATCTACTCAAAACACCCTAGCAGCAGCAGAGAATGTGCTAAAAACTACTCAACGCTATAGCAACCCCTCAAAACACCTGTGCAATTGGTTAAAAATGTGTTTAAAAAATACTAAACACCATAGTGACAATCCAAAACACCTTAACAACAGAATAAAAAAGTACTTAGTAATTGGTTAAAATGTGTTTAAAAAAAAACTAAACCAAGATGACCATAGACACCACTAATAACCAATATAAATGTGCTTAAACCCACGCAGACCACCTTAGCTGATGCCTAGCAATGGCCTAGAAATCACTGACAACAGCTTAGATAATCAGCATAAAAACGGCTAGCTGTGTGCAAGTACGACCCAAGTTTTAAACTAGCAAATCCATTTGTGCAGCATTTATGTAAGATGAAAATCATAGGGGGAAAAATAAATTCAAATGTTTTCTTTTTAGCAATGTGCTAGGTTAGCAAAGAACCTGTGTCGTCGTTGACAAGCATTGAATAATCCCAAAAGTGTACTTTTTCACAAATTCAGATGCGATACAATTATCAATTAAAATATACAATATACAATATACAATTAAAATGAATGGCAATCTCTGTGCTAGTGTGGCATGAAAGATTTGATTTACCATATTTTTACCAAAGTAATACTGATTGCAGTAACTTTGCTAGTTTGTAAAATAAGAGTCAGTTTACCATATTAACATTAATTACAGAAAATATTTACTTTATAATGGTTTTACCATAGCAACTTTGATTGCAGTAACTGCCAGTTTTGCAGAAAATGCTAACTTTACAATAGTAACTATGCTAGTTTGGCGGAAAAGACTCAGTTTACCATGGTTTTACCATAGCAACACTGATTGTACAGTAGCACAGTTAAAGTAAGGTTACTAAGCAAGAACTATGGTAGAATGGCATTACAGTCAGCAATGTTGAATAAATGAGCCGACCCTGATGATGGATTGACGCGTCTCGGCTTCTGCCCCTCGTTTATATATTTGGTGCATGTAAAGGAAAGCCAAGGTCAAGTAAATTGACAATCCAAAACACCTTAACAACAGAATAAAAAAGTACTTAGTAATTGGTTAAAATGTGTTTAAAAAAAAACTAAACCAAGATGACCATAGACACCACTAATAACCAATATAAATGTGCTTAAACCCACGCAGACCACCTTAGCTGATGCCTAGCAATGGCCTAGCAATCACTGACAACAGCTTAGATAATCAGCATAAAAACGGCTAGCTGTGTGCAAGTACGACCCAAGTTTTAAACTAGCAAATCCATTTGTGCAGCATTTATGTAAGATGAAAATCATAGGGGGAAAAATAAATTCAAATGTTTTCTTTTTAGCAATGTGCTAGGTTAGCAAAGAACCTGTGTCGTCGTTGACAAGCATTGAATAATCCCAAAAGTGTACTTTTTCACAAATTCAGATGCGATACAATTATCTGCTAGTGCGTTCACACCTACATGAACATTGTTGTTGTTAGTAGGAAAGGATGTGTGTGTTTTTGTGCATGACGGAGCTCATTAGCAACAGCGACACAAACATGGACATCAGTGCTACACTGGAAGATGCAATAAACAGCTGCGGTCCATCGGTGAGAGAGGAGTTCACATCTGTCAGTCTTGCACAGCTGCTAGCATGCTACGGCCAGATCTAGTGCTCCCTCTTTCCTTGCACTCTTCAGTACACAATTCCTGACAAGCACAGAAAATGTACGAGGGAAGTCACAGGGGAGCACTAACCCCTGCTATACATTACAGCTCCAACATCTGCTGGGCCTCAGTGATTCACGTCAAGCAGCACCGCCGTCATGAACACCTCTTCCTCCGTGACTTATTTATAGAGCAGAGGTGGGCAAGCAATTAAGACTCTGAGGACCAATGAAAATAAAACTTACATTTGTCACAACACTGTACGTGCAGAAACGGCATATAAACGTAGAGAAAATGTCAGTCAGTGTTTTACAGAAAATTAATGTTCCCTTTACTGGGAACATAAAGTCTGGAACTTTAATTCTTCCGTAAATTGTTAAACTTTTTTTTTTTTTTACCATAGTACAATTAATGGCCATGTCTGTGCTAGTTTGGTATAACATAGTACCATACTACTGTGTGGTTTTTACCATATAGTAACATTTGTTGTACTAATTTGGAATAAACCATTTTTTTTACCAAATTATTACAACAGTAACACCAATAGTAATAACTGTGCTAAAAAAGATTCAGTTTACCATGTTTTACCATAGTTACGTTAATTGACGTATCAGTGCAAGTTTAGCAAAAAAGATTGTGTTTACTGTGGTTTTAAAATTAAAATGAATGGCAATCTCTGTGCTAGTGTGGCATGAAAGATTTGATTTACCATATTTTTACCAAAGTAATACTGATTGCAGTAACTTTGCTAGTTTGTAAGATAAGAGTCAGTTTACCATATTAACATTAATTACAGAAAATATTTACTTTATAATGGTTTTACCATAGCAACTTTGATTGCAGTAACTGCCAGTTTTGCAGAAAATGCTAACTTTACAATAGTAACTATGCTAGTTTGGCGGAAAAGACTCAGTTTACCATGGTTTTACCATAGCAAACCTGATTGTACAGTAGCACAGTTAAAGTAAGGTTACTAAGCAAGAACTATGGTAGAATGGCATTACAGTCAGCAATGTTGAATAAATGAGCCGACCCTGATGATGGATTGATGCGTCTCGGCTTCTGCCCCTCGTTTATATATTTGGTGCATGTAAAGGAAAGCCAAGGTCAAGTAAATTGAACCTGTCAGTCAGAAATGCACCTACACTCAAAAGACAAAAGATTGATTTATGGAGAGCATGTCCAGCGTCCTTACGCCATTTTGCATCCTGATGAGTCGATATGGAAATCGAAGGGGCCGTTCGCTCAGGACGTGTGTATTTTTGATGGTTCTCTTCTTCATTTCCGCCCGTTTTAGACAGTCTGTGTCACTGTGAATTCAATCGTTATTTTAAGGGTTATCCAGAGAGCCGCATAAATACAAATGAAACCGTCAGCCAGAGCATGGCGTTCGTGCATTTGTCAATGCCGAGCGGGAATCTCTTGGGAGCAGTGGGGGGAGAGCCGAAGTCAAACGGCTGTACAGCTGAATGTGGAGCACAGTCAGGGAGCTTTGCTGGGCAAAAGAGTCCGGTGGGAGATGCGGGTGCAGATGGAGGCCCACTGAACTCCATTCAATGTCAGCTGCACTTTTTTAAGCAACCACTGGGGACTGGAGCAGGGACGCATGGGGTCGACACAGCACATCTTCTTACAAAGAATAATTCCTGGCAAATGCAGCCTTCCTGAGGGGGATCAGATGGATGCGGAGGAGCCGCTGTTGTTTTACTGTCACTTTGGAGACTTTCGGGGTCCCTCTGTTGAATGCTGATGGTAGACGACAGATTCCCAAAGCCTGAGTCTTAAAGTTGTAGTATTTAACTTTTGCACCACTAGTGCTGATAAACAGAATTGCTAAAAGTTCTTCCGAAAGATTTCTTAGGTATTTCCCACTCCAAACTCACAAAGAGTAACATTTGTAAGAGTTTCTAGGAAATATCTGCCAGTACTACGAATCGTAGCATGCAACAGACAGCAATCGTAGCATGCAATTTAACTTCCCTAAACACCCCCCCAAAAAACCTATTAAGGCTAATTTCTTTTCATAGTAGAAAAGAAAACATCAGAAATGGTTGAGGATTGGTATGAGCTGATGTTGTTTTTTCGAGTCCGTCTGTTGAATTTTGATGGTAGACGACAGATTCCCAAAGACCAAATCTAGAGGGTGTAGTGTTTGACTTTTTAATTACTAGCACTTATAAGCAATTGCGACTAGCTCTTCCAAAAGTTTTCTTAAATCTTTCCCTAAAACTCCTACAAATGTCATTCTTCGAGAGTTTTGAGTGGGAAATAGCTGTTTACTAATAATAATCGTAGCATGCTAAACACAGTAAGCAGCTAATCTATGTAGCATACAATGAAGTACTTTACTTACTTTGTTGACAGAGTTACAATGCAATTCTCAGTGGAACAATCCAGTCTGCATCATATCATTAAAATAAATAGTGAAATACAATAAAATATAAAATGTATTAGAATAAAAATAACGCAATCCGCTATTTCTCAGTCTGTTTGTATGAGATTGTATTGTCCGATACCATCTCCCAGAATGAAGAAGGTCAAACAGAGGATATCCAGGGTGAGTAGCATCTCTCAAAATACTTATTGCTTTTTTCTCTATAGCCTGATGGTGTAGACTTGGGAGCTCACATCCAATCACTCGTTCACAACTGTTTGAGCAGAGGAATATGCCAATCATTGCAGCACATGTCTAAAAGAAAGAATTGCCATATAAATCCCTTTCATAAGTGGTTTAATACACCTTTGTGTTGAGGATTGTTGAGTCTAAACGTGGACGGCGTAGAGGATGGGTAAAGAACCGCTCAATTGCTCTCTTTCATCAGTCTGTAAATGATTGCCACCCTCTCCACTTTTCCTAATCCCAAGGTATTGTGCTCTTCCTTTATATGTTTGACTAGCACTTTATTTACCCTCTATTGGTGCGGTTAGGTGCGCTCTCAAGAAAGTCAAGCTCGCACACACGAGCGCTTCCATAATTGCCGCCGTTGTACAAAAAAAAAAAAAAAAAGCAGCCGTGTCTAAATTGTCTGAGAGAGCTGTAATTGTTTTGGAAATTATTTATTCATTTGATTGCGGGGCATTAGTATAACAGCTACGCTAACAGGATGAGAGATTCGCTTCTCTGCTGTTTTTCCCCCCTCGCAAACGTTGAATAGGAATTAAGGTTCATTGCGGTGTAAAAGATGACAGTCAAGTGCACGATAAGTACTAAAATATGATATCCATTAGAATCAAATGAGCACTAGTTTTTATTTGTTACATCCCCAGCATGTTTTGACTGAGTTTGTGGGTGTTGCTATGCTTGTTTGCCGTGTCAAACAACCACATTTGGTGCGGAAAACAACATAGTATTATTATTTATAGTGTTTATTAAATTGATTAAAAAAAAACTTTACGTAAATTATTTTTGTGTTTTATAGTGAAACGTTTTCATGTAATACTTTCAATAACAATAGAATTTTAGGGAGGAAGTGACCCAAAACCATGTTTGCGTACATTAAATACTTTATTAATATTTTGAATTAGCTTTTAATTTTTTTAGGTTTAGGTCCAGTTTTCATAATTTTATTATTCGCTTCCTCAATATTTTTATGTAACTTTATTTATATATTATATTGCTATATTATTTATTAACTTTTCAGTTTCAAATTACATTTCAGTTTTCTTTTTAGGTAAAGTGTGTGTGTATGTGTATGTATGTGTGTGTGTGTGTGTGTGTGTGTGAAATATATATATATACAGGACACACCTTCTCATTCAAAGAGTTTTCTTTATTTTCATGACTATGAAAATTGTAGATTCACACTGAAGGCATCAAAACTATGAATTAACACATGTGGAATTATATACATAACAAAAAAGTGTGAAACAACTGAAAATATGTCATATTCTAGGTTCTTCAAAGTAGCCACCTTTTGCTTTGATTACTGCTTTGCACACTCTTGGCATTCTCTTGATGAGCTTCAAGAGGTAGTCACCTGAAATGGTCTTCCAACAGTCTTGAAGGAGTTCCCCGAGAGATGCTTAGCACTTGTTGGCCCTTTTGCCTTCTGTCTGCGGTCCAGCTCACCCCTAAACCATCTCGATTGGGTTCAGGTCCGGTGATTGTGGAGGCCAGGTCATCTGGCGCAGCACCCCATCACTCTCCTTCTTGGTCAAATAGCCCTTGATGCCTTCAGTGTGACTCTACAATTTTCATAGTCATGACAATAAAGAAAACTCTTTGAATGAGAAGGTGTGTCCAAACTTTTGGTCTGTACTATATGTGTGTGTTTTATTTAGGTTTTTTATGATTATTTATATTATATATTACCATATTATTTTATTACTATTTAGATTTTTTTATAATTTTTAGAGTTTCATTTTAATTTTAGATTTCATTTTAATTGCAATTCCTTTATATCCCTTTTTTATTATTTTTATTATTATTATTTATATTTAGCCTTAATTACCTTTTCTTTCAAGTTTAGTTTTTGTCATTTTAGTTCTTATTTGCCAAGGCAACATTTATAATTCTCTTAAAAGTTTTTAGGAGTATTTGTGCACTTCAATAGCATTTATTAATATTTTGATAAATATTAATATTTAACAGTTTTAGTAATTTTCTCATTTATGTATTCAGGTTTGTTTTTGTAATTTTAGTGCTTCAATTTAAAATTAATTTACTTCAGTTAGTTTGCCATTTCTTTTTTTCATTTAAGATAGCATTTTTCACCTAATATTTTGTATTTTATTTCACCGTTGTAATAGTTTTAGATTAAGTTATTAACACCACTGGCATCAGGTGCATCGTGGTCATTGACCTTTCAGTACTTTTAGGGCTTGACCTTTCACTTCTGATCTACAGCCGAATCCAAAGACTCCAGGTTTGTCTGGTTAGATCCTCTCCTCAATGCTTTTACATCTTTAAATCAAGCATGCACAACACACTGATGAAGTAAGGTGCTTGAGTTAAGTCGTTCTGCTCTTTTATTGCTATAAAAGCATCTTTTTCCAATCTGAAAGGCGCTTTCTTTGGCCGGCGTGACTCGAGCGTCTTAACACTGTTCTAGTGAAACATCTCCAGCTCTTACAGAAAATGTAAATGTAATATGCTCATACCATATTAAGGCTAGATGTCTCTTTGATGGCTTCACCATAGCAACCGGGTAACTTTCACTTGCTGCAACATTATGCTAATGCAGAGGCACTTTCGTTCGGACGGAAAAAAGCATTATTAGGCTCTTGCAGTCGCCTTGCGAGTCTGTGAATGATGACACGCATGCCAAAGACAAGTTGTTTTATTTAGATTCACGGGTTTGGGAGAAAGTAAGCACTTAGGGCTTCAAAGCAGTCATGAAATAGTCATGAAATTTTGATTACAGTGCTTAAACTAGATTAAACATTAAACTTTTTTAAATTGAAATACACATTATAAAACATTCTGATGTTAAATTTGTAATAATAAGTTGTGATAACTAATCACAGCAATTATTTTTTAAGTGTATTATTACATTTTCACCCACTTTTCTGAATAATAGTACAGTTCTTTGTGCTATTCTAAACTATTTCAGCTCTTTTTTATTTATTTACCTATGTTTATTTGTTTTACCTTTCAAAATGTATTTAGTTTTGGAATTTGGAATTTTAGTTTGTTTTGTTTTGGAATTTGGAATTTTAGTTTGTTTTGTTTTGGGATCTAGTTTAAATGATTCGTTGAAAAGATCAAAAGAATCATTTGGTTGTTGTCTGATTTTCTGGTCAATTTCGTTTCACTCGCAACTTTGAAAGTTAATGATAACTTAACTTTATTTTTTGTCTTCGTGAGGGGAAGGTCAGTCAATACCATTTTGCGTTTTCAGTTCAAAGCACCATCAATAAAGTTCTCAACTAGCTGTAATTTCATAAACGAGAGATAAACGGCACTTGAGCACTGATATAAATAACCTCAGGCCTTTCAAGCCTTTCCTTCGTGGCTCTGGCTGAATAAGCATCATTTCTGGCCTCTTTTAATGTCGTGGAATTGGCAAAGTAAATTATAATCGAGTCCGGCGGAGCATGAACGCTTCACTCATGCGATCTGTTGACAATGTGTTATTTGTTCCTCTCCGCTCTTTGTCCTGCGTGGCACGTCGCTCCCTAAATAACCCCAAAAAGTGGCGGATGGAAGGGGAAAGTGATTATTAACTTAATGCAGCAGCTTCTGGGGTGGCGCGATCTTTACACGGTTCAGCGAGTAACGACTTCGGCCGCCGCGATGAAAACATTCGACTGCTTTCAGAGGCAATTACAGGAGCTCTCAATCACAGCCGGCGCTCTGAATGTCAAGCAAGGACCTCCGTCGCTTCAGCTGCACCAAACGGAGGCCTCTGGCCAATTTCAGCCCAATAACATCCTGGAGTGCTCTTGCCGCTCATTTTCTCCGTAGGGATTTCAAAAAGCCTTCGATCGGGAGTCGAGAACCGTGAAACGAAGCAACTGCAACATTTGATCTGAAGCAAAACTCATCTGGAGTTCAGAGAAAGGGATATGTTTATGAGGAAATGAGCTAAAGCAATGCTAATTGCACAATCAGATTTAATATCTCAAGTTTTCGAGAGCGTAAAGGCTGCAGTGAATGGGTGCCATCAAAATGAGAGTCCAAACAGTTGATAAAAACATCACATTATAACGCTTCCTCCAGTGAAAAAGTCCACATAACATCGACCCACATATGTGTTTAGAGCTGTTTTGGACTGGCGCTTGATCAGTGCAGATTTCTCTCCTGATTCAGACCAGGCCACTTTTGCACTGGACGAAGCTTTATTATGGACTCGTGATTTAGTTTAAAACATCTTTTCTCTTCTTAAGATGTTAACTGATGGAGTGGAGTGGTGTGGATTATCGTGAGGTTTCTATCAGCTGTTTGGACTCTCATTCTGACGGCACCCATTCACATCCATTGGAGAGCTAGTGATGCAATGCTACATTTTCTCCAAATTTGATGAAGAAACACACTCATCTACATTGCAGAATGCCTGAAAAAATCTGTTAAATCAGTATTGTAGTTTGTTTATTTTTCATAATTGTTCCTTGCATTTAAATAGATGTGAGCTGATGGAAAAGTGATAGACAGTGCCTGGTTTGTTTCTTTCACGTGAGGCAGGAACGGTGCACAATGTGCATTTGTTGACATGACCTCAAATGCAGCAAGTCAAGATGATCTGTTTTTGAAAGAGAGGTGGTTTTTCCTAAAAGCCTCTGAAAATGTCTGAAAACACACTACCGTGTTTCCAAATTGAACCGTTTGCCCCTTATATTTTTGAGATTGCTGCTAAGCAGACCAACACACAACCTGCAGAACCCTACAGAAGGTCAACTTTACGTCTATATATATATATATATTGGTTAATTTGATCATGATTTCAGCTAGCATACCAGAGAATCGCACTCTTAGCTTGATTTAACTCATTTTGGCAGACTCTGCAGTTTTCACTTTAGAAATGTATGATTAAAATGCTTGTGGTAACACAAAAAAATGTGAGCCATCTTAAATGAATATACTGTGTTTGAAAAAAACAAACATAATTGAAAGCATTTTTGGTTTGGTGACAGTTTGTGTGATTGAATAATTACAAAAATATATTTTTTTTTATTACAAAAATATACTATCAATTTTTTTTATAATAATTTTAAAATAATCCAATGTGTTCAATATTTTACAGTAATTTATACAATTTATAATCTACTTTTTTCCCAAATATATTTTTTGTGTGTCATATATTCTAGATATTAGTGATAATGTAAAATATGTATTACTATTACTTGTAATAGTTTATTTTTAGATTAATTAATATTGTTTATAATATTTCTATAATTAGAAACGTTTAGATAGATAGATAGATAGATAGACATAGTATTATTCTAATATATATATATATATATATATAATATATATATATATATATATATATTATTTACATTATTATTTTAAAATTATTTTGAGTTTTTTTTATTATTATTATCTTAAATTATTTTTAAACTGTAGGCCTATTTTAACATTGTGATAAATATATTTTAATAATAATTATGATTATTTATTATAACCTTTTATGAAACAAAGTGGGCTAAAATAAATAAATAATAAAACTAAATACAATTTTAATATATATCTTAATTGTGATTGAATGATGGTAACTAAGATTGAATGAGGCATATTTAACACATTTTATGATACTTTTAAGGGGGATTTGTGTGGAAAAGAGCAGCTTGGTGATTTCTCTAAACGTCCTTTTTTTCACAGATGAGGGAGCGTCAAGCAAGTTGGAAACGACATCTAATATGAAATATGGTAAATATAGTCCCTCAAGAGTCTGTTTTTATGTGAAATGCACGGTGTTTGATGGCACTTAGCTTTGTTCAGCAGCTCTTTTATTAGCAGGCAGGAGCTCAGAGATGTTTCTTTGCATCAGGAGTTGTCTGCTGGTGTTAAGAGTCGAACTGACTCACCGCTCTCCAGAACAAAAAAAGGACAGTCGAACCGCTTTGGCTCTGATTAACGGCACATTAAGAGTGGGCCGATGGGAAGTGGGCAAACACGTCTTCCCATGAGTCAGCGCTTCTCAAAACCGGAAGATTATTCCTATTCTACCTGTTCCTAATAGTTCCTGACAGTCTAGAAAAGTTATTATAAAGCCTAAAATTAATGAGAAAGAAAAGAGACGCTGATTAGAGCGCTGTGTTCTTCTCTGAGAATGGCCTTTTGTTGAGCTCCTGGGTGAGAATTAAGCCCGCTTTTAGACGAACAAGGCCTCAGAGTCGTGATTAATGGGCTTGAGATCAACCTGGTGTCACACTGAGATGCACAAATGCAGAACAAGCTTTAACGAACCTGTGAACTCGACGCTAATAAACGAGCTGCGCTCTGAAGGGGATCAAAAAAACACTTTATTATGTCGGGATTTTCCCGCTTCGTGTTACTGCTCAATGAAAATGAGATTTTCAGTGCTCTCAGATGCTAATATCTAGAGAGAAGGTTGGCTGATCGTTGATACAGTGCTGATATATATGCTATAATGCACAAAGAATTGCTAAAATGACATATTTTAAACATGGTATTTACTCAAAATGCACAAAAAATATCATATTAAATAAATAATAAATGCATTTATAATAAAATACAAATGTAATTCATATTTAACATAATTGTTTCTCATAATTCACAGAAATAAATGTATAATGTATAATAAATAAAATGAAGAAAAAATAATGTTTGGAAATGTAAACTGATATTTCCTACTGACACACTACAGCAAGAGATAGAAATATCGGACTTAAAACATTATCTTTTGTTGGTGAAAATACTAGTGGCCTAAGACTTTTGCACAGTACTGTATATAAAAAATAAAAAGTACATTTTGCATTAATTCACAAAACATTTGTCTTCTACGGAGAAATTTTACATTAATTTGGAAAACCTTTGCATTCATCTAAACTTTACATTTAATCGCAAAAAAAATGTTCTACTAAGAAACGTTATGTTCATTCACAAATCTTTTGCATTCTACAGAGAAACCTTACATTTAATCGCAAAACTTTTGCGTTCTACGAAAGAAACTTTTCATTCATTTGCAAAACTGTTGCATTCTACCGAGAAACTTTACGTTTAATGACAAAACATTATGCCTACTAATAAAAAACTTTGCGTTCATTCACAAAACCTTTGCCTTCTACTTTGAAACTTTATATTCAATAGCAAAATTTTTGCATTCTACTTTGAAACTTCACATTTAATCACATAACTTTTGCATTCGACTAAGAAACTGCGTTAATTCACAACATTTTGCACTCTACTAAGAAGCTTTGAGTTAATTTGCAAAACATTTGAATTCTACCGAGAAACTTCACATTTAATCGCAAAACATTTTATCTTCTAACAAGAAACTTTGCGTTCATTCACAAAATATTGTGTTCTACTGAAACCTTTACATTTAATCACAAAACTACTTTTAAATCACAAAACCTTTACTTTACATTCAGTAGCAAATGTTTGCACTTTAACAAGAAACTTCACATTTAATCACTAAAATTGAGTTCTACTAAAAACATTGCGTTCATTCACAACATTTTTTGCATTCTACAGAGAAACTTTACATTCGATAGCAAAACTTTTGCATTCTACCAAGAAACTTTACATTTAATCACTTTTGCATTATAGTAAAAAAAAAAACGTTGCGTTAATTTTACTAAGAAACTTTGTTTTCCTTAAAAAAAAGGTTGCATTCTACAGCGAAAGAGAAAATAACTAAATAATTGCATTCTACTAAAAAACATTGAGTTCATTCACAAAATGTTTGCGTTCTACCAAGAAAAACTTTTGTGATGGTGATAATTTTTCTCTCCCATGTCATATTTTTATGTCCCCTTGGCTGACATATCATACCTGACATATCCTTCTGTACGGATTTTGGATTTGGCTTATAGTAATGTAAACTGTAAATAAAAGAATCTAAGTGAACTCAGTTGAGATTTGAGCAAACATTTTCAGCAAATAACTTGTCTCAGTCTGTCCTGTAACAGAAATCGGCCAGTAATGACAACACTGATTGATGCACACATTCAAAACCTATATTCTGTTGCACACTTATTAACCAAGTGTTCACTGTGAAGTTCACATCTGGTGTCAGGTGGATTGGCCAGTACTGTATGTGTTTCCTGTGAAGGTCCAGCCGGGGGTAAAGCAATTATTTTTAGAAGGAGAGGTGAAAAAGTGTGTTGCGCTGTGACAGAGCAGCACATTTGTGTCGAGGAAGCAGGTTCATGAGCTCTGGATCGACTCACAGTTCCCCAGTGAAGACACTCCTCAGACAGACAGACAGACAGACGGAGTGGGAAGAGCTGGGAAAAGCTGCTCCGATAGTCATGACAGGAAACCTATGACTCACACTTCTCCGTACGTTCATCTTTCTACAGTTATTTATTTATTTGTTCTCCAGCACAATCACATTCAGCTCGGGAAAGTGAAAACCGGATCTCATTCAACTACAACTGCTTATATATGTGTATTTTATGCATTAAAATCTGGATCATTCTTAATGAGCATTGTTAGCATTCAATTAGCATAGTACATGCCCAAATCATCGCCCTATAAACAATTGCGCTCATGGATTTGACTTAAATAAGTCTTATGTATCTTAGATATTTGTATAGACTTATATGTATTATAATTTTATTAATTTATTGTTAATAGACTGTATTCAAATTAAAATGTGACTGCTATATACATGTTTATAGACTCACCGGCCGATTTATTAGGTACACCTGTTCAATTGCTTGGTAACACATATTGCTAATCAGCCAATCACATGGCAACAACTCAATGCATTTAGGCATCTAGATGTGGAGAAGACGATCTGCTGAAGTTCAAACCGAGCATCAGAATGGGGAAGAAAGAGGATTTAAGTGACTTTGAACGTGCAATGGTTGATGGTGCCAGACAGGCAACAGTAACTCAAATAACCACTCGTTACAACCAAGGTATGCAGGATACTATCTCTGAACACACACCATGTCGAACCCTGAAACAGATGAGCCACAGCAGCAGAAGACCACACCAGGTGAAGCTCCTGTCAGCTAAGAACAGGAAATGGAGGATACAATTCATACAGACTCACCAAAATTGGACAGTTGAAGACTGGAAAAACGTTGTCTGGTCTGATGAGTCTTGATTTCTGCTGCGACATACAGATAGTAGGGTCAGAATTTGGCGTAAAGCATGGATCCATTCTGCCTTGTCTCAACGGTTCAGACTGGTGGTGATGGTTTAATGGTGTGGGGGATGTTTTCTTGGCACACTTTGGGCTCCTTCGTACCAATTGGGCATTGTTTAAATGCAACAGCCTTCCTGAGTATTGTTTCTGACCATGTCCATCCCTACAGTGTACTCATCCTCTGATGACTACTTCCAGCAGGATAATGCACCATGTCACAAAGCTCAAATCATCTCAGACTGGTTTCTTGGACATGACAATGAGTTCACTGTACTCAAATGGCCCCCACAGTCACCAGATCTCAACCCAATAGAGCAGCTTTGGGATGTGGTGGAACAGAGATTCGACAAATCTGCAGCAATTCCGTGATGCTATCATGTAAATATGGACCAAAATCTCTGAGGAGTGTATCCAACACTTTGTTGATTCTATGCCACAAAGAATTAAGGCAGTTCTTACCCCTCCAACCCGGTACTAGCAAGGTGAACCTAATAAAGTGGCCAGTGAGTGTATATATAGGCTATATAAAACGGTGTGTAGTAAACCGTAAAACTGTTTGCGCTACAAACCAGTGTGTTTAATCCGTCAATACATTAAAATGATATGAAATGAAATGCCTGTTTGCAATATCAAGCGGCCTAGGGGCTTTTTTCTGGTTAAGACTAGAAGAAATACAGCAAAAACAACTGGGCATGCAAACATTAATATAGCATAATTCTTCTCACATTGTACAACATTACTGTTTTTGCATTATTGTAAGGGGTAGGTTTGGGATTGGGTTAGGTGTAGACATTAAAACACAATGTAACAGGTAAAAATCTATGAGCAGATGAGACCGGAAGCCTTGCACATTTACATTACAAAGGGCGTGCCCACTCTTACTGTATATTTAAAAAATGGCGGAAACGTAAAGTCTCGTAAATACATTAACGCAATGACTTGAAGGCAACTTGCATAATTAAACATAAATGCATATTTATAAATGCATTTTTATAAATCTGTCTTTACCTGATATCCACAGTGTGTTTGTATCAGAAACTGTCGGTTTTACTGTGCAAACATTTAACTCGAGACCCCGGAGACAGAATATTCAGGCAGAACATAATAAGGAGCGTTTACAGTCAGGGGAATGGATTAGACCAGATTATTACGGCTTGAAGGTTAGACGCGTATAAAACAAAGAAACTGAGGAGAGGCCGAGACAGGCAGCATTGGTGTGTGTACACATGAAACAGGCTTTTCTCTCATGTGAGCGTGACCTTTCCTTTCTCTAGGCGGGAGGAAGTGCACGCCACTGCGACACAAGCCTGTCTCTTCAAACAGTGTCATGCCGAAGAACAAAGATAGGTGACAAAGTCATGTAGAGGTTCACAGAGAGTCCATGTGTGAACATACAGTAGATTTATTGAGTCACTGCTGCAGAACCTGCAATTTTATTACTGTACATTTACTATATATATATATATATATATATATATATATATATTAATATAAATTTATGCATGTAAATATTTTTTAAATCTTTATTTAGTTAAGTCTTTATATATACATAATATATATACACAGTACATGCACATATATATAATATAATACAAAAACTTTTATTTTGGATGTGATTAATCGCGATTAATCGTTTGACAGCACTGATATATTAACATGATATGTATTATTTTTTTAATGCATAAGTGTGTGTCAACTGTTCTGTTGAACATCAGTCTTTGAAATATCACAAAATCATGTCTTTTTGAGATAGATGTGAAGATTTTTATGCATAATCCTGATTTTATTATTGCTCTGTTGCTCACCGCAGATATTAATGACAGGCGACTTATTTAAATGCCCTTAAAAACAATTTATCATTCACATTCATGCAAAACAAGAATTCATCAAAACCGAATTAGCATCCGATGTTAGACATTATCGTTTGACTGTGCCAGGCCATGACTAAAGAGAGCCCCCGAGACATGCTTTTAATGCGCGTGTTGAATAATAAAACACATTAGCCGTCTGTTTCGATGTCTACCACAAACATAATAACATCAGCTGTCAAGGTTGCCAGACTTTAAAGAATACAGACAAAAATGGCCAAACAGACTCACTATGTTGACAAAGATTTCACGTATCGATCACAACATACAAAAAACATCAATATTTTTCATAAAGAAGGTGTACCTGAGGAAATTACTCTCATGCCAACCGTCAGAATCTGGGGCTAATGACGTTTAGCGATCAATGCTGCGGAGAGAGACGTAGCGTAGCATGTGTACTGTATCCATGCTAGCTCTATGTTCAGATTTCTCCTTCATAACTCAACTAAAAACTCTGTAATTTAATTTAAAGTCAATTATTCTGCAGGTTTTTATACTGCAGTATCATATGCTATTGGCTAACTGGCTAGCAAAGTAGCGTCCAGTTACTGAACTTTTCAGTGCACAGGTGTGAATTAGCATAATTGGGAATTTAGTACAGACCTGCGATTATAAAATAAAAATTCAGTTTGATTGTAAATGTTCTGTTGAAATAGTAAGTTAGCCACAGTATTGTGTTAACATTATGCTAACTTTAAAGAATAGAAAGTCTTGGTTATTCAAGACCTGTTCAGTTTTTGATACATGTGTATATTGCATTAGCATTACCATTAAAAATATGAAAATAGCATTTTTAGAGCATTTTCAGGTCTGGCTCTGCGATAAAAACTAGTTTTTCTAAAATCTGTGCTAGGGCAAAATCTATAAATTTGTGTTGTTGCTAATTTGAAATGTGGAATTGAAACAATCTTGTCAAACTGCTTCAATAAATGGAATATAGTGATCCGGAAACTTCCAAGATGGCTGCCGAGTGTACTGACTTGTGGTGTTTAAAAAATACCATTATTTGAAACTGCCATAATTTGACGTTTGTATTGAAGAAATGTTTAGTTGAAATATAATCTTAATGCGTGTTTTTAAGATTTTGATATTATGAATGCTGTAATACTATCTAGAAAATAACTTTTAGATGGCGTTTTCTGAGATGGCTGCCAAGTGACCTGATAAAGGTCTTAAAGTCTTGGTTATTCAAAAGCTGTCCAGTAAAAACAACCAAATGCGTTAAGTGTTTATCAGCAGTGAGCATTGGCAAAATTTTTAAAATAGCATTTTTAGCTCAGTTTCAGATGGAGAATCAAAATGCATTGCTGATTTTAATTATGTAATTTAAACAATTTTGACAAACCATTTTTGCAGTATATTACTTTATACTACATAGAATTTAACGCCCAGTGGAAATTTCCAAGATGGCCGCAGAACAAACTGACTTGTAATTGTCTTAAAAATGTTATTTCAAAATGTCATAATTTGACCTTTTATTATTATTATTATTAAGGAAGTGTTGGTTATTCAAGAGTCGTTAAGTTAAAACAATCAACTTTGTTGTGTGTTTATATTAGCCATCAGCATTAGCACTGCAAAATAGCATTGTTAAAGGAATTTCAGGTGGATAATCAAAATGTATTGTTTATTTAAATCATTTTCATACTTCATGCTACATAGAAAGTGGCGTTCAGTGGGAATTTCCAAGATTGCTGCAGAACAAACTGACATGTGTCTTCAAAATATAATGTAAAAAATATTTTTTTAGTAGTGTTCTGATGATTGTAAAAATTTATGAAAGTTGTAATACTACATAGAAAATATCTTCCAGATGGCATTTTTCAAGATGACCACCAAGAGACTGGACTTGTGGTAAGTCTCTTAAAATATCATAAAGTCTTGTGTTATTCAGGAGTCGTCATGTGTGTATTTTAGCAGTTAGCATTAGCACCGCAAAATAACATCTGTAGTGTGATTTCAGGTGGAGAATCAAAATGTATTGTTGTTTCGAAATGTGTAATCAAATAATATTTGATTAAAAAAAAAAAAGAAGTCCCGTGGGCATTTCTAGGATGGCCGCTAAATGATCTAGCATGAGGTAAACAGCTAAAATTGTTGTTAAGTCTTGTCATTCATTTAAAACAACCAGTCATATTATGTGTGTGTTAGCAATTAGCATTAACACAGACAGAAAATTTCAAGTGGGAAATCAAAATACTCTATAACTTTTTTTTATTGTATTGCTAATTTTCTTTCAGTTTTTCACGTACTTGGAAAATAGCATTCAGTGGGCAAATTCCCCAAATGAATTTAGTTAAAAAAAAAAAAATGCATAAATGAGTGTCCGAAAATATCCCTGGACAAAAATATAACAATTTAACCTTTTCATAAAATTACGCTTGCTAGCATCCTAGCACAAAGTGTGTGGGTTAACTGATAAGTCACTGTTCACAGCTAGCCTATCGTTCACAAATGCTAATGACAAGGCAGTGAGTGAACGTAATGTTGTTGTTTCAAACTTTGCCAAAGTTATTTTGTCATTTCTCTGACAGCTCTCCGTTCCCACCGGCGTTTTCTCCTGACAGATCGGCCATGCTTCAAAAACACCTCAGTTTCTCCATAACTCACAGCCAACTGAAGTTAAAAAATAAGGCCAGCGCCGCGCTCGCACCCGCAGCTGCAACGTTTTAATAACAGCTAATGCTCTTTCACTCATTCGTCATGTCGCACCTTTTCCGAACACAAGAAAGCCCAAATGACCTGAGGCGAGATCGAAATGTAAGCACAGCATGAAAAATGAAATAATGGCTGAAGTGCCGGCGCTCCCGCTGGCTGACAGGTGTTTGTGGAAGTCACATCAGCATCAGACTTCACCTGAGCACCAGTGCCACCCGCCGAGGCACACGGGTGACGGGATTTCCCCAAAGAGCTCGTCTCGTTGAGTTCATATCTGTTTTTAATAACTAATGATGCGTTATTGCAGCTGGGAATGATTAAGGAAGCCTGGCGTAACGAGGAATGACAGGAGGGACATTATTAGTAACATCTGTTTGGAGGACAATGTTTGATTTGGTAAAAAATGATTAAGGGTTGGTGATTTTGCTTAGTCGTAGCCTATTCATGTTTCGTTTACGTTTTACATTTTCTGAATTAAAACCATATTTAGAAAGAGATCATACTTTAAACAGCTGACCTTTATTATTTCAATAATATATTTACTATAACGTAGCTTGACATTATCTTTTAATTGTTTTTAATAGTTGTTTTTTGAATTGTTTAAAAGTAGTAGTGAAGCATTTTTTTCAATATTTAGAATGTTAAAAACTTCTGAAATTGATTATATTTCTATTTATATAATTACTTTATTGTTTTGTTTTGTTTCATTTATTTGTTATTATAATTTAAAAGTAAAACAGTTTACTACCTTATTACCAACTTTTGTAATCATTATCATTAACACTTAATTATATATATATATATATATATATATATATATATATATATATATAGGTATACATGTATGTATGTATAGGTTTACTATTTAAAAAATACATTGCATTGATATATATGTATATAAACTTGTGTGTGTGATTTAATTGATTATTTTTAATTTATTCATTTATTAAAATATAAAAAAAGACTGATTATAGATCTATCTGTAGTTATATAAACACATAAAAATATATATTATTCTATGAACTTTTAGACTGGTGTGATATTCTATATATATATATATATATATATATATAATAAAAAAGAAAAAAACTTTCATGTTGTCTGTCTATCATCTTTTCTCAGGTGATGCGTGATGTAAGGCATACAGGATAAAGCAGCTTCCCTATTACTGTATTATTGTGTGTTTTTAAGCAGCTCTTGACGTGTAATCAGTGCTGATGTCGAGCGCTGATCCCTAAACTACAGGTGAACAGATAACACACCGTCAGCGCTGCTTCAGAGATTCGTGAAGCTCGTCTGAGTTTGCTGGATTCTCTTCAAATCTATTCCATCTGTCAGCGTCTCATCTGCACTGGAGTCCCTTTGGCACTGTAACAAAACAATGACTTCTGTAAAAAAATCCATTCCTGTTGCAACCTTAATTAAACATTGAATAGCTGTATGAAGCAGCAGACATGCTTTTATTCAAAACCACTCAAGCATGAAAGCCAGACTGAGAGTTTTTTTCTAGAAACATCTTCTCCAAAAAAAAAAATGGAAAAAGATGCCGCAAAGATGCCTTTTTCTTAGCTGAGGCCTTAATGTTGTTTGTTTAGGACGTGTAGTAGCACGCAGTGCGCTGACAGTCCTCAGGGAACAGCCGTCAGCGCGTGTGAACAAACTCCTCGCTGCTTTAGCTGTCATCATTTATACAGAGCGCTGTGAGCCGTTAGCTTAACAAGCACAGAGTCCAACTATTTTTAGCGCGCTTTCCCGTGCTAACTCATCACAGTGCTGTGTGTCGCTAGGGTGTCGGCGGTACTGAATAGTTGCTATGGAGTTGCTAAGGTGTTACGGTTTATTTTTTTATTTTATTTTTTAGCACAAAATGTGGTTGCTAAGATATTCAGGGTTTTTTTTACCACATTATGTGGTTGCTTAGGTGTTCAAGGTGGTTTATACCAGTTTATGTGGTTGCTAATGTGTTAAAACGTTGCTAAGGACTTATGAGTGGTTTTAACCTGGTGCTATGTGGTTGCTAAGGAGCTATAACTGTTTTTGAGATGTTGTTATGTCGTTTTTAATGAGTTATTAAAGGATTTAACCTGTTGCTATTTAGTTTTTAAGGAGTTATGAATGTTGTAACTTTTTGCTATGTTGTTGCTAAGGAGTTAGGAGTAGTTTTAACCTGTTGCTGTGTTGTTTCTAAGGTGTTAACCTGTTGCTATGTTGTTGCTAAGGAGTTATGAATGTTTTAACCTGTTGCTATGTGGTTTCTAATGATTTATGGATGGTTTAAACTTGTTGCTGTGTTGTTTCTAAGGTGTTAACCTGTTGTTGTGTAGTTGCTAAGTAATTATAAGCATGTTAACCTGTTGCTATGTAGTTGCTAAGGAGTTATGAATGTTGTAACTTGTTGCTATGTTGTTGCTAAGGGGTTATGAGTAGTTTTAACCCATTGCTGTGTTGTTTCTATGGGGTTAACCTGTTGCTATGTTGTTGCTAGGGAGTTATGAATGTTTTAACCTGTTGCTATGTGGTTTCTAATGATTTATGGATGGTTTAAACTTGTTGCTGTGTTGTTTCTAAGGTGTTAACCTGTTGCCATGTAGTTGCTAAGGAGATATTCCCACAGCTCTCGGCCCCACCCAACTCGTCACAATTGTACACATGCAGTGTTTTGAGGCTGTATTGTGACGTGGCGGATGATCAGCGTGGGCTCGTCTAATGGACTCCATGAAAGCATCTTTTATTCAGTGTGAAGATCACGCCTGTGTGCGTTTACCACACAACCGCATCTGAGAGAATAAAGGAGCTCATGAATTTATATAAGACGCTGTTAAAGTCTGGAGAGATCGGACAGAGCAGGACTGAGCTTACCAATTCATCCAGAGCTAGTGAGCTATAATGGACTTTCTGAATCCCCATTCTCCTCGTACATCCAGCTTCGCCCGCTTAGCTAGTGTGTCGTCCTGCAGTGTTTGTGACACGATTCCTCGGATCAAGTGTGTTTTATTAAGTGATCAGATGCATCATTTTCACCTGCTAAACCAGAAAATAAATGAAACTATATATATACAGTCGTGGCCAAAAGTTTTGAGAATTACATAAATATTAGTTTTCAAAAAGTTTGCTGCTAAACTGCTTTTATATCTTTGTTTCAGTTGTTTCTGTGATGTACTGAAATATAATTACAAGCACTTCATACGTTTCAAAGGCTTTTATCGACAATTACATGACATTTATGCAAAGAGTCAGTATTTGCAGTGTTGGCCCTTCTTTTTCAGGACCTCTGCAATTGGACTGGGCATGCTCTCAATCAACTTCTGGGCCAAATCCTGA
The DNA here is from genome assembly GCF_963082965.1 of Carassius carassius. Lineage (NCBI taxonomy): Eukaryota > Metazoa > Chordata > Actinopteri > Cypriniformes > Cyprinidae > Carassius > Carassius carassius. Next base: position 4,102,340 of record NC_081770.1, on the reverse strand, counting down.
CTGATAGCAACCCATTCTTTCATAATCACTTCTTGGAGTTTGTCAGAATTAGTGGGTTTTTGTTTGTCCACCCGTCTCTTGAGGATTGACCACAAGTTCTCAATGGGATTAAGATCTGGGGAGTTTCCAGGCCATGGACCCAAAATTTCAACATTCTGGTCCCCGAGCCACTTAGTTATCACTTTTGCCTTATGACACGGTGCTCCATCGTGCTGGAAAATGCATTGTTCTTCACCAAACTGTTGTTGGATTGTTGGAAGAAGTTGCTGTTGGAGGGTGTTTTGGTACCATTCTTTATTCATGGCTGTGTTTTTGGGCAGAATTGTGAGTGAGCCCACTCCCTTGGATGAGAAGCAACCCCACACATGAATGGTGTCAGGATGCTTTACTGTTGGCATGACACAGGACTGATGGTAGCGCCTTTTTCCAGATGCCCCAAACAATCGGAAAGGGGCTTCATCGGAGAATATGACTTTGCCCCAGTCCTCAGCAGTCCATTCACTATACTTTCTACAGAAGATCAATCTGTCCCTGATGTTTTTTTTGGAGAGAAGTGGCTTCTTTGCTGCCCTTCTTGACACCAGGCCATCTTCCAGAAGTCTTGTCCTCACTGTGCGTGCAGATGCGCTCACACCTGCCTGATGCCATTCCTGAGCAAGCTCTCCGATCCCGCAGCTGAATCCTCTTTAGGAGACGATCCTGGCGCTTGCTGGACTTTCTTGGACGCCCTGAAGCCTTCTTTACAAGAATTGAACCTCTTTCCTTGACGTTCTTGATGATCCTATAAATTGTTGATTTAGGTGCAATCTTAGTAGCCACAATATCCTTGCCTGTGAAGCCATTTTTATGCAACGCAATGATGTCTGCACGCGTTTCTTTGCAGGTCACCATGGTTAACAATGGAAGAACAATGATTTCAAGCATCACCCTCCTTTTAACATGTCAAGTCTGCCATTCTAACCCAATCAGCCTGACATAATGATCTCCAGCCTTGTGCTCGTCAACATTCTCACCTGAGTTAACAAGACGATTACTGAAATGATCTTAGCAGATCCTTTAATGACAGCAATGAAATGCAGTGGAAAGGTTTTTTGGGATTAAGTTAATTTTCATGGCAAAGAAGGACTATGCAATTCATCTGATCAATCTTCATAACATTCTGGAGTATATGCAAATTGCTATTATAAAAACTTAAGTAGCAACTTTTCCAATTTCCAATATTTATGTAATTCTCAAAACCTTTGGCCACGACTGTATATATATATATATATATATATATATAAACCGTTTCTATTATGATAGTCCCCAGATGGCTTCATCTACGACCCGACGTCTCTAGAAATGCTGGCCTGTCAGATACTGTTCATCCAGCTCGCAGAGACTTTAGGATTTTAGCTTTGCAGTGATTTCAATAAATATAAGAAGTTGAGTTTTTCCTTCAAATTTCCACATTCATTTTTTTTATATAATTCTATTATTCGTAATTATAAATAGGCCATATAAATAGTTTACAATTATATTATTATTCATTATATAATATTTATTTTAATAAATAAACTGTTGATTTCAAACTATTATAGAATATTTATTCAGTCATTTGTACATTCATTGGTTAAACCAATATGCATATTATATTATTATAATATTTGTTATATTTATTATAGAACCCAGATGGCTTCATCCTTCACCTGATGTCTCCAGAAACAACTGTAAGTTATTTTAAAAAATATATAATTTATAATTATAAATATATAAATTTGTATTAATGTATTATTATTATTATATTATTGCTATTATTTATTTCATAATACACTCTAAAAATGCGGTCCCACTTTATATTAGGTGGCCTTAACTACTATGTACTAACATAAAAAAATAAGTACAATGTACTTATTGTGTTCATATTGTATTGTAAAACACTTTTGCTGCTATTGAGGTGGGATAGGGGTAAGGTTAGGGAGAGGGTTGGAGGTATGGGTAAGTTTAAGGGTGGGTTAAGGTGTAAAGTATGGGTCAACAGTGTAATTATAAATGTAATTACAGAAATTAAATACAGATGTAATTACCTGTAGTTTTTTTAAAAATATAAGTACAATGTAAAAACATGTATGTACACATGTACATTTGTACTAAATTATTAATTAAAATGTAAGTACATAGTAGTTAAGGCCACTTAATGTAAAGTGGGTCCAAAAATGCTGTGTTATTTCAGCCCAACTTTCATTTATTTTCATTTCCTTTATTCATTTAGCTGACGCTTTTATCCAAAGCTTAAGTGTTAACTGTCTTGCACAGGGACACATTGGTGTCTCACAGTGGATTCGAACCCAGGTCTCTCACACCAAATTTGGACTAACCCAACTTTTGGGTTAAAAATGTCATGTAAAAATGTAACCCAACGGTTGGGTTAGTCCACATTTGACCCAAAGTTGGGTTGAAATAACACAGCATTTTTAGAGTGTAGTTTAAATTTTTTAGATTTCAAAATACTATAGGTTATTTATTTATTATTTATGTATTTTATTAATTAAATAATTTGTTCGCTCATTGGTTAAACCAATATGCATAATATATTATTATAATATTTACTTTAATTTAACTTAAACTTTAATTTATTTAAAAATATAGAATTTTATAATTCATTTATATATATATATATATATATATATATATATATATATATATATATATATCATTTATATCATTATTTCATGATAGTTAAGCAGTTTTTGTAGATTTATAAATATAGGATATTTATTTTATTTCGTTGTAAACCTTTATTGCAGTTTCTTTGGCATTTAATTTCCACTACTATAACATCATTTAGTCATTTTGGACATGCATTATTCTAAACATCTTGCAATGAAGTCATGGGTTGAAATTAAAGTTCTAGTTGCAAGTGCAGTTCAATCAATATTGACCAATGGAGGATCATCATGTCTCTCTGATGAATCAGATCTCGTCGTTTGCCATCCATTAAGATGTTCAGATGAACGCGTGAACACTTCCTTGTGATCTTGGGCGATACTTTGCAGACTATTGATTGGTGTGACCTATTCCTCTGATGGAAATGCAGCACATGCGTCCGGTCGTCATTGATTTGCTGTTCAGGTCAGATGAAGTGTTGGTGTGTAGTCAGTAAAACTGTGCTTGAATCTTCATTACGCCCTTCTGTGTCTAGATTTCAGTGTTTCTCAGAATAAATAGGTTTATTGGCCTCGTGAGGATTTTTGGCTTTGCAGTGATTTCACACAATATAAACAGTTTAAGTGGATAAATATAGTTTGTGTGGACGAGTGTGAATGTGGCAGAAAAGAGACTGAAGAATTCAGGAAAGTCAGTTGCACAACACAGTTATATTAATAAGAAGTCATTTTTATACATTTTATTTAGTTAACAGCTAAGCATTTATCACAGATCCTTGACTATTTATGTCTTTTTTTAAATTCATTTTAAGCCTTTATTGCAGATTATGCACATATCCAGTTTTACTTTAATTTTAAAGAAATTAGTTGATTTATTTGTTTATTTAGGTTAAGCCTTTTTTTTGGAGATTCTGCAGATTTTAAGGAAATGCATTCATTCGTTCATTCAGGTTAATACTTTATTGCAGATTAGGATATTTATTTATTTATTTATTCAAGTTAAGCATTTATTGCAAGTTTGTTCAAAGAGATTTGCATGCCAGTTTTATTTAATTTTATTTTTGTACTTTATTTTATTCCTTGGAAGAGTTTTACCAAAACGAATGTCCAATTCCATAAAATAAATAAAAATGTGATTGATTGACTGATTGAAGAAAAAAAGTTACAATTAAATTAATTATATGTTTATTTTATTCTATTATAATTTTTGTTAAAATATGATTTATTTCTTTATTTCATGATGCTTTAAATATTTATTGCCAATTTATTTTTGGTCTATAATTGTTTTTGTTTATGCAGATATTTGTTTATATCTGCAAAATTGATCATATCGTTTTAGTAATATTTATAGTGCTTGTTCAAGTGTTTTTAATGAAATGCGTAACCATTGTAAGATGAATCGTGTGTTCTTCCGGGTGTCCGATCTCTTGGGAAGCCGTTTCCAGATGGGTGTTTTGGTCCAGATCTCCCCCACCGCGGTGGTGCAATCAGCTCTGTAATTATGGATTCAGCCCCGGCCTCCTCTGCCACTTTCAATTGGCGCCAACATGGCAGCCGAGGAGTAAATCAGGTCTGGTGGTTCAGCCCACAGACACAGACAGAAACCCAGCTATAGCTTGTCTGCTTGGGTGTAACCGCCATGATTTTGGCGGGAAGAGTTCCCGCTCCTTCATCTGATTGATTGAAAACTACTAATTGGCGCTAAATTAGCCTACTGAATCATAGAAACATCGATTCTGTGTACACTACCTGAGCACATGTGACACCAGCTATACTTACCATCATACATACATACTTAATCGCATACGTTGACAAGCGTCGACCCACAGTATCACGTTTTACTGCCAGGCGTGAATTAACAATTAACCAACGGTTGTTTCATAGCAACCGACAGTCATTAAGAAGTTCATCATTGGCTGCTATATTCAGCACACTACCCTTGAGGTGGGCGTTCATCCAGCGCAAACATCTCTGATGAAGAGATATGAAAAGATGAAGTAGAAACTAATGTTGGAAGACGTGACAACATCATAGAACAGCCAGTCCCAAAAGAGGCTCTCTCTCGTGCTTGGAGGCGGCAGGTTGAGTTTTGCATGTTTCGGAGCATCTATTATTTTTACATCCGGCCCAATTAGATGAAGTCAGCAGAGTTTCAAACCTGCAGATTATTACATGGCAAAAATATGATAATGCAGATCAGAAATACAAGGTTTGTGGTCCTTGCCAGTGTAAAACGTTCCTGAAACGTTGTCAAGTGGTTGCATAAGTGTTCTGAATAGTGGCTAAGATGGTCACCTATTGGCCCGAGTCTAAAGATGCCCTGTACCCTGTAATATTCTGTTCCGTAAATTTGGCTTGAATCCCTTCTTTGGTTGAAGCCATTGTTTGTTGTGTTTGTTTGATTTTCATCATAATTTGGACATTTTATTCTATAACTGACTTTTTATTTCATAGTTTCAAATTTTTCATAATTGTGGCTGAGTATGTCTTTTTATGTGATTTTGTCTTCATCTCATAATTATGTATTTTTTTCTCATAGTGTTGACTTTGTCATAATTGTGACTTCCAGGTGGTTATTTCGTAAGAAGTGATGTACTTGTATGTAGATATGGCTCAGATCCCTCGTGCTGTGTATGTTGTTTGTTATTTTGCGCATGATTTATGTTTTATCAAATTTTCTCAAAACCTACAAAATATCGCAGCGGCAAAACTATGAAAAATACAGAGTTCTGGGATGAAACTCTAGATGGCGCAGTCCAATAGGTCTAACTCAATCTGACCTCATGACATCATTATCACATGGCACAGTTGATTGGTTCTCTCCTGTATCAGTAGCCAATGAGTTCGCTGCTTAGCATTCAAATATAGGACTAGTGCTCTCCACTTCCCCAGCTCCACCTGTATAGGTCTCAGTGGTAGAGCATTGCGTTAATAGCGCAAAAGGTTGTGGGTTCAATTCCCAGGGAACACACATACTGCTAAAAAATAAATAAATTGTATAGCCTGAATGCAGTGTCAGTCGCTGTGGATAAAAGTGCCAAATGCATAAATGTAAAAGTAAATGCTACGAGGTGATTCATGGATGCGATATGGGGGTTATTTTATGTATGTTATATTTGCAGCAGAGGTTTCTGTGTGGTTTCTTATTGGCCTGAATCTAAAGAGGCTCTGTCATATCTTTAGATATGGCTCAAATTTCTCAAATTTTGTTGTTTGTTATTTTCGCCTGTTTAATTGTCCATGGGTGAAGAATTGTGTATGTTTGATCACTTAGAGTTTTTAAACTTGTAAAACCTATTGCATTGGCAAAACTTTTAAGATGCAAATACGAAATGCAAGATTTATGGTCTTTAGAAGTGCAAAAATCACAGCTGTGATGCCAGAGGTTTATCAAACGTTGTTAAATAAAATGTTCTCAATGGTTGCTAAGACGTTCCCGGGTGGTTTCTAGGTGGTTACTTATTGGCCTGAGTTTAACAAGGCTCTGTGATATACTTTTCTGTAGATATGGCTCAATTCCCTCGTTCTATTCACATCGTTTGTTATTTATCGTCCACCGTAAAGATTTGTGTTAGTTCGCTCCATTAAAGTTTTAAACCTACGAAATACTGAATAGGCAAAACTATTAAAACTGCAAATCAGAAATTCAAGATTTCTGTGTTTTGCAAGAGCAAAACTTGCTTCCATGATGCTAGTGGTTTATAAACCATTGTCAAATGGTTGAAAAAGAGTTGTGAATGGTTGTTAGTGTGATGCTATTTGTAGAGTAGTTTTTGTTTTTTTCTCAAACGTTTAAAGCCAAGAAAAAACAACAACAAGATACAACCCGAATTCCGGAAAAGTTGGGACGTTTTTTAAATTTTAATAAAATGAAAACTAAAGGAATTTCAAATCACATGAGCCAATATTTTATTCACAATAGAACATAGATAACGTAGCAAATGTTTAAACTGAGAAATTTTACACTTTTATCCACTTAATTAGCTCATTTAAAATTTAATGCCTGCTACAGGTCTCAAAAAAGTTGGCACGGGGGCAACAAATGGCTAAAAAAGCAAGCAGTTTTGAAAAGATTCAGCTGGGAGAACATCTAGTGATTAATTAAATTAATTGATATCAGGTCTGTAACATGATTAGCTATAAAAGCTTTGTCTTAGAGAAGCAGAGTCTCTCAGAAGTAAAGATGGGCAGAGGCTCTCCAATCTGTGAAAGACTGCGTTAAAAAGTTGTGGAAAACTTTAAAAACAATGTTCCTCAACGTCAAATTGCAAAGGCTTTGCAAATCTCATCATCTACAGTGCATAACATCATCAAAAGATTCAGAGAAACTGGAGAAATCTCTGTGCGTAAGGGACAAGGCCGGAGACCTTTATTGGATGCCCGTGGTCTTCGGGCTCTCAGACGACACAGCATCACTCATCGGCATGATTGTGTCAATGACATTACTAAATGGGCCCAGGAATACTTTCAGAAACCACTGTCGGTAAACACAATCCACCGTGCCGTCAGCAGATGCCAACTAAAGCTCTATCATGCAAAAAGGAAGCCATATGTGAACATGGTCCAGAAGCGCCGTCGTGTCCTGTGGGCCAAGGCTCATTTAAAATGGACTATTTCAAAGTGGAATAGTGTTTTATGGTCAGACGAGTCCAAATTTGACATTCTTGTTGGAAATCATGGACGCCGTGTCCTCCGGGCTAAAGAGGAGGGAGACCTTCCAGCATGTTATCAGCGTTCAGTTCAAAAGCCAGCATCTCTGATGGTATGGGGGTGCATAAGTGCATATGGTATGGGCAGCTTGCATGTTTTGGAAGGCTCTGTGAATGCTGAAAGGTATATAAAGGTTTTAGAGCAACATATGCTTCCCTCCAAACAACGTCTATTTCAGGGAAGGCCTTGTTTATTTCAGCAGGACAATGCAAAACCACATACTGCAGCTATAACAACAGCATGGCTTCGTCGTAGAAGAGTCCGGGTGCTAACCTGGCCTGCCTGCAGTCCAGATCTTTCACCTATAGAGAACATTTGGCGCATCATTAAACGAAAAATACGTCAAAGACGACCACGAACTCTTCAGCAGCTGGAAATCAATATAAGGCAAGAATGGGACCAAATTCCAACAGCAAAACTCCAGCAACTCATAGCCTCAATGCCCAGACGTCTTCAAACTGTTTTGAAAAGAAAAGCAGATGCTACACCATGGTAAACATGCCCCGTCCCAACTATTTTGAGACCTGTAGAAGAAATCAAAATTGAAATGAGCTCATTTTGTGCATAAAATTGTAAACTTTCTCAGTTTAAACATTTGCTATGTTATCTATGTTCTATTGTGAATAAAATATTGGCTCATGTGATTTGAAAGTCTTTTAGTTTTCATTTTATTAAAATTTAAAAAACGTCCCAACTTTTCCGGAATTCGGGTTGTAATAATGAACATTGGGTACTTAAATTTCACACTGTGCCTTTCTAAAAGAACATGTTTTGTGTGACAAAATATGCTCTGACCTTGCTGAAAACATGCAATTGGTAATTAAAACTCACATTTAGCACTTAAAATATTACAGGATGTTTGATGTGATAAGTTATACTTCAAAGTTAGTATTAGTGAACATCAAAAAATGTAGCTAGCAAGCTTAAAAAGTGTTTTAACCTTCATCTATTCTACTTCAGAGTTAATGGAGCTGATTATACATGGAGAAATATCTGCCGCATTGGGTGAGGTATTTATAGTATTTGTGTGGCTGTGGGGATGGAGTTTTTTTTTTTTTTTACTGTTGTGCATAAGATTGCAAGCCATCCGCCGACAGAAGGAAGTGCCTCCGTTTTCTGTCAGAGTTTAGCACCCTCGCCTACTTATGCCATCCGTTAGACAGTTGCCATAGATATCCCATAATGCCACAGGCGCAGCAATGCAGAGAAGTTAAGAGATGATAGGAAGCTTGGTCTGTCTATTAGCCCATAAATCTGCTGTTGTGTTAACAAACGGTTACTTTTATGGAAGCCCATTTCCGCTACATAAGAAAAGAAATCATAAGTTGGCAAGTCAAAGTTATAAAATGAAGGGTAGAAATTATATGACTTTAAAATTTGAAATTGGCATACCAAGTCAAAATTATGACGTAAAAAGTCATAATAACATTATCTAATCTAATAATCTAATAATAAGTTTTTTTGTGCTTTTTATCTCATAAAATCAATTAGTATATCATCATTTTGCCTATTAAAGTCAAATATTTATCATAATTGTGGCTTAGTATGTCATAATTTTGACTTTATCTCATAATTATGACTCACTGTGTCATAATTTAAATGTTTTATCTCATAATTATATCTTTTAATCTCAGGATGTTGATATTGTCATAATTATGATTTAGGATGTCATGATTTTGACTTTTTTATCTAAAGAATAAGACGTTTCATCTCATAATTTCGAATTTGTCATAATTGTGGCTATGTTATAATTTCGATTTATGTCAATTTTGATATATGTCATACTTAGTATGCCATAACTTCAAATTTTAACTTAAAATGACTTAATTATGAGATTTAAGCCAACTCTTTAAGTCAGAATTGTAAAGTTTTATCTCATAATTATGATTTTATTTTTTATCTTTGTCATAATTATGATTAGGCCTATATGTCATGATTTCAACTCGTCATTATTTTGACTTATGTCGTAATTTCGAATTTTTTCATACTTAGTAAGTGATAATTTCAACTTCATAATTATGACATTTAAGCCAACTCTTTACATAATAATTAAAATTTTTATCTCATAATTATATCTCATTATCTCACAATGTCAACTTCGTCATTTTTGGTGCTTAGTATGTCATAATTAAGACTCAACTTAAACAATATTTTTCTTACGTGGTGGAAGGATGCTTCCAACAAGGAACTGCTTGTTTTTATCTTTTATTCCTGTCACCTCAAACTCCCCGAACATTGACAGTTAAATCAGAGTGCCGACCCTACAAACCGTAGCGGCTTTGTGACAGATTAGTAAAAAGGAAGGACAAGAGATGAAGTTGTAAGGAGAAGGAAAAGCCTTCAGGGGATCCCTTTCAAAAGTCTAAATGAATCATGAAATCAGCCTAAAACGGAAGAGCGTGTTGTGTAACAGTTGGCAAAATGGCAGGTTTTTTTGTGACTGCTGTGGAGGATTCGAACTCCACGAAGATGTTTCTGGTTGCCAACGCATTCTGGTGCTGACTGGCCTCCGCTCAGGCTAAGTTTGGCTCTTACGCCAAAGACGATCAGCATGTGCGGCAGCCCACACGTGTGACATAGGTACACGGTATGTTTCAACCAGAAGAAGCAAAGGCTGAGAATATGCATGGAAGTTACTGAAAGTCAGGAGGACAAAAACTTTGTGACTCGTCCAGGCCCGTCTTCCTTTTGAATCCAGTCATGAAACAATGCGTCCTCGGACATCTGAAGCCCCTCAGCCATAAAAAAGTATATATATATACTATTAATTTGAAGTATTTAAATTAAAGTAGCATTTTTATATTCCTTTTATATTATAATCTGGATTTTTTTTTTGACTTAATTTATGTTTTTTTTATTATTATTCAAATAAATTGCATTGTTTATTGTTAAATAATTATATCATTATTTGAAATGATTTTTATTACTGCATTACAATTAATAATATGATTTACTGCAGCATTTTTAGCATTAAAAACAGCATTTGAAGTCCATTTACATTAAAATTCTATTTTTTCATTTCATTTTTTTCAAATTATTTTAAAATAACATTTTAAAAACTGCCTGTGCTGATTCTAATAATAAAAAAATAATGATTTAATTTGTGTATTATTATTACATTATTTATTTCATTAATGTATTATTTTACAGTACTTACATTAAATGTGCAGTTAAATCTATCATCATCAGTTTTGTTTACAGTAAATTTGTCAAATGTAATTAGTTGATATGATTTACTGTAGCATTACATTCCCTTTACATTATAATTCTGCTTTTATTACTTTAATCAAATCTCAGTCTCATTACTGTGATGTAAAAAAGTACATTTTAATTGTTTTTTATTATTAATATTATTTAAATGGTATATACTATTTACTATATTGTATTTACGCAGATTTTAATTAAAAATAATAAATTTCGTTACTGTACTTATAAACATTTAGTTTTATTTCATTGTATTAATGTATTAATAATTATCCAAAGACAATGCTTTTTGAGAATAATTAAATTTACAAACAAGCAAATAAAAAAAAAAATTGAGATTTCCAAATCCACGTTTCATCCCTTCAGGTGATTCTAAATAGAGGCGTGGCTTCAGCCAGCGCGTTACTGAATGGGGCGGATCCAACTCGGGGGCGGAGTCCGAGCGAGAGAGAGAGAGAAAGGGAGAGCAAGCGAGAGAGCGCGGTGGGTGGGCGTGTCCATGACGTCACCCTCGAGCTCTCCTCAGCGCGCACGGCTGTCTGTGGTTTCTCCGGAGCGGAGCTTGAAGTCAGACGCGCCGAGCGAGACGCAGCGCTATCCGGGGGATTTAAACCGCTACTCGCCGCCGTCCGTCCGCGCCCGGTGCTCTCTCTCTCTATCGCCTTGGATCTGCTCTCTCCTTGGATTATTACCGTTCTTTATTCCTCGGCGCGGCGCGCAGGAAGATGTAAGGAGGTTTTGCGCGTGCAGAATCACGGAGAACACAGAAACGCGCTCGTTTAAAACAAGGTAAGAGCAGTCAATCACTTTATTCTAATGTCCGGAACGGGTGGGGATAAAAGATGCACTCTGCGTCTGAAGACCTGCACGCGCTCTGGGAAGGTGGTGCCCTGCGCGCACTTTGCGCCCCACACGCGTTTTGCGCATTAGGAATTAACTCGTTTTTGACGCGTTTCAGTACTTTCCAGCCGGTTTTCGCGTTTTTATCCACCAGCTTCACCCGTGGGACAGTCATCCCGCCCAGAGCCCCGCTCGTGTAAAGTGAGAACTGATGCCACCGCGCGCCGTGCCAGCCTCGCATATCGGATTTCACGCGCATTTCTAATGAAAGTCTGCTTATGCATCTGATTCGTACTTGCAAACTGATGCCGGTCGGCTCTGTTTGAGCGATGCGATCTTCCGAGATCCAGTGCAGAAATATCCACCTGCTGGAAACAAGTGAGCAGTGCTCAATCACAGCAGACTCGCTTATTAAAATCAACATGTACTCTGGAGAGCTAGAGCTTTCATCCCGAAACTAAGAAAACTGCGCCTACGATTGATTGATCAACATCAGTTATTTTATAAATCAAATGCATGCTCCAAAACGGGTGCTCTCTCTAAATATGCATTTTTTTGTGTGCACTGATTTTGTAGTGGATTGGCATGTTAATGCATTGGGCTTTATTGTGAATGCACCGGATATTGGAACTGACAGATATTGATGGGAACATAGAATATGGGTTCTCATGAGCTGAACTTCTTGAATATGTGATATATGTGTATGAATCAGCGTGAGACGGGAGTTCAGGGTGTTTGTCGGGCGGCTGTTGGCTTTAATATTTCATGACGGGTGGCTTTATGTTTTTGCACAGTAATGGACATGCTGTGCTCTTCAGTGCATCCTGTGCTGGATTTGCATGAAGCGAGGCTTGACACTGGAGTAATTCAAAGCCACGCCCTCTTTATGGATTTACATCATAATCTCAAAACGGATTGGAATAAATTAGGATGATTGTTTCACGGTTTTGATCCATGAGTGTATGTCCTCAATGACTCCAAGAGGGTTTTTGACAGATTTTGCCCATTTCTATTGGCACATTTGTCCTCAAGCTACAAACTCACACGCACTGGTCAAAGATCGTCTTGTACGTGTATCAGAATTCTTCTAAAAGGAGGATTTTGTCAGATTTGATTGGCTCAGACTATGACAAATGTGCATCTTAATGTCCTCGATGTCTCCAAATGGAGGTTTTTGCTCATTTCTAGGCAAATGTGTCCTGTGTATGTGTACTAACTCACGCTAGTCAAAAATCATCAATTTTAATAAATGTACATCTGCATGGCGTCAATGGCCCAAAATGGAGTTTCTGACAGATTTTTATATTTTGGTAAATCTGACGTCATGCTCACACAAACTAGTCAAAAATCATCTCTGTTTTAATAAATATGTATTTAAACATCACAAAACCAATGTTTTTTTTCCTCCTGATTTTTTTTGGCTCAATCTAAAAGTCAAAAATCATCTTAATTTTCATAAATATATATTTGAATGTCCTCAAAGTCCCAAAAAGGAGGTTTGGTCAGATTACATTGACAAATTACCGATTACTAATGAGGAAACATTGTTTACTGTTTTGATAAATGTGTGTTTTCTTGTCTCAAAAGGTGGAGGTTTCTTTTGTTTTTATTTATTTTTTTTGCTCAAATTATTAAAAAATAATGTCTGTTTTAAGAAATGTATATCTAAATGTCTAATATCTCAAAAGTTTTTTTTTTTTTTAATTTTATTCTAATTTTTTTCAGTAAAATTTGCCTTAAAATATACATATTTGCTCACACACTAGACAAAAATCATCTTTATTTTAATATATGAATACATATATATTTTTTATATAAATAGAAATGTCTTTAAAGTCTAGAAATTGAGATTTTTGTCAGATTTTATTGGCTCAAACGATCAAAAAGTATATTTAAATGTCCTCACTGTCTCCACATGAAGTTTTTTTTGTTTGGATTACATTCAAATTACAAAATTATAAATGATTAAAAATCATCTCTATTTGAACAAACTCATATCCAAATGGCTTCTATTTTTCAAAATAGAGATTTCTTTAAGACTTCATTGGCTCAGATTATCCCAAATCATCTCTGTTTTTATAAATGCATTTCTAGATTATTGCAATCATTAGTGCTCCTGTGGCACAGAGCATTGTGCTCTAGGTCATGGGTTCAATTCCCAGGGAAAACACATACTGGGAAAATAATGTGTAGCCTTCATGCACTGTGAGTCGCTTTGGATAAAAGCCTCTACTAAATGTGTTAAAGTAAATGGCCTTGGTGTCTCCAAATGAAGGTTTTTTTGTCAGTTTTTGGTAAATTTGTCCTCAGAAATATGTATTTGCTCACAGACACTAGTCATAAACCTCTCTGTTTTAAGAAACGTGTTTCCAAATGGAGGATTTGTTGGCTCAGACTCTCTCTAAAGACGTCCCGCTGTAACTGGATTGGGCTGATGAAGCGAGCTCACCGCTCACCGCTCGCCTCCAGGACGTCTCAGTCCATCTCTAGGGTGCGGATGGGTGCCGATGGAGAATGAAGAAGTGGGATTTGTCTCTTGATCTGCGTCTCATTCTCCCGGCAGTGAAGTGGGATAAGTGCCTGTCATTCCTTATGTATGAAAGCGCTCGTGGTTGCTGCATGAATGGACATTGTGTTATTTACGCAGCGAGTCCCGCGGGCCGCGATCGCTCCAGTGCGCTGACGGATTGATCAGGCCACTTATATCTACAGCAGCCTCCGCTAGCACTGATATCTCACACTTACATCTTAACTACACTTGTTAGACATAGACTGTTGACGTAACCAGACTGACTGTAACAAGTTGTAACAGGCTGTAAATGGCATATTGTAGGCTACTCTTCTCATATTGTATTACATTTGTGTCTTTAAATTTTACTTTATTTTTTCATTTTTCCTTCAATATTTTTTTCATTTTACCTTTATATTTTTTGTAGTACGTAAAACAAGGCTGTAAATTCCACCCATAGATTTGACAGATTATACATTTCTTTGATTTTAAGAAAACTGATTAAAATGAAGATCAAAAATCTGAAAATTCAAGCATCCATCCATCCATCAATAAATAAATGTATTGTTTTTAATGTATTTGCCTTAACATTCATATTTTTTCTTTGACGTAACAAATCTGATGATTAATTTGATTTATTTAGAGTTATTTATTCAAAAAATCATTATCATTCCACAAATTAAAATGTAAACTGAAGTAGCGATTATTTATTCATTTATTCGGTCGGTCATTCATCCATCTATCCATGCTATTAAAGACAAATATTCAATATATTAATGTATATAATTAACTAGTTAGCTAGTTGTAGTTAAAGAGCAGAACCTTTACTTTATTGACAACCACAAGTCTACTTAAAGATATGTTAACTTAATTAATTAACTTATTTTTATTAATTGTTTAAAATAATTTTCAGTTAACTTCCGGGTAATTTATTTTCTAAAACTAATATTTAATTTAAAAAAATGTTAAAAAAAAAAAAAAAACATTTTATTTGTATTTTTTTAATTATAAAGTAATGATTTTTATTATCAATAAACATTTAATTTAATATTTGTATATGATTATTATTATTATTACATTAACTTATTAGGGCTATATTTATATTTACTTTTATATATTCTTATTTTCCCTTTCAACTTGTGTATCGATTTACCTAGTTAACGTTTTGCATAATTATGCTAGCATTTGCTAGCCTACCATATATTTAGCAAATAAACGCCTGACAATTAAAGTTTTGACTTTATGAGTGTATTTATGCCCATGTGTGATGATAAATGAGCCTGTTGTGTTTTCATTTACAATCTAAACTCCATGAATGATTAATTCCTCAACGAAACACTATAGTATTTATATTTATGATCTGTAAAGTAGCCGAAAATAAAAAACATATATTCAATTTAAACTGCATTCCAGTCAACAAAATCAAAGCTTTATTGGCATATCGAGCATTTACAAAAGGCTATTATTTACAAAAATGTTCAGAATGTTAAGTAAAGACATCGAAATGAAGGGAAAAATGAATAAACAAATATAAAAATATAAACAATAATAATAGGCGACTGGAAAAAGATGATCAGTTAATGGACTTATAAGACTGTAGGATGGATATCGTTTTTTTCTTGTTGGCCTATTTTATATTAAATTATGCACGTTATGTAACATTTATTCATGATAAACTTCATTTGAATGCTGACTATTGCACGTAATACAGTCTGGTAGCCAATTATTCAATTTTTAAATAATATATTACTGAATAAACATCTGATAATCCCATGTTGCTATGTTCATGCAGGTTTGTTTACACTTTAAACTGGTGGCATAAGAACATAAGAAGTTGTGGCCATGACATAATATGATGTTTCTACGAGTTATTATGTCGTGGTGACTACAAAACTAAGTGAAGCGACCATGTCCCCTCCCGGGCACCATACCACCTCTCTCTGGTATCCCAGCAGCCCTCGTTGTGTCGTGACGGATCGCGTGTCGCAGAGGAGCCCGAAGTGCTGGAGATGATGAGGATGAGCGCTTTTCACGAGCTCTTTAAGAGCCGCTCTTTCCCGCTCCAATCCCTGACAGAACCGGCTGTAAAATACACACTTAATGACCAGGCAGAGAGGATTATGGGCCGTGAAACAATACACACGCATCCACACGTGTGTGTGTTAACCCACACGCGGCTCGTTTTGTCAGGCGTAGCTATGCTAAATATTAGCATCAATGTGTTAGCACACAGCAGTATGTTTTTAAGTACTCTTCAGACCTCAAAACGTTGTATTTTCAATGTTTTACTTCCATTTAGCTAGTATTTGTACGCATTGTGTATTTTCACACATGTTAGCTTAGCATTGTGCGGAAACAGGACTCCATTGAAAGCAACTGATTTTAGTCATTTTTCTCAAACACTTCCACATCAGGTTGATTATTAATTATTATTATCAGGTTGATGGTTAGGTATATGATAACTAGTTTGCTAGTTTTAGTAAAAAAAAAAAAAAGGCAGAACTTGGACTGTATTGATGCTAACATTTTTATACTTTAGAAACATTTATTTTTATTATTGTTGTTTAACATTCGTTTGTATTTATATTTTTATACTTTAGGAACAAGAGATCAACATTTTATTTTAATTTATCTTTTATACAGTTAGAGGATCTTAAGAAATTTTATTTAATTTATATTTTTAATTTATCATGATATTATTCTATATTTATGTTCTTTAGAAACAAGTTATCTAAATTGTATCTTATTTTTGTACAGTCAGAGATTCTAAAACATTTTAAGTACATATTTTGTTGTTCATTTTATTATATTATCTTATATTTATATACTTTCGAAACAAAATATCTAGATTATTTTTAGTTTAGTTTTTATACAATTAGACAATATAAATCATTTTATTTTATTTATATTTTATTAGTTTGTTTATATTTATACCTTTTAGATTTTATTTGTTGTTTTATATTAATGTACTTTTGAAATAAGATGCAATAATTTTATTTTTATACAAGTAGAGGATCTAAATTATTATTATTATTATTCGTAGATTTATGTATTTTTTTAATGAGATTCTACATTTTATTTATTTTATTTAAAACTTTTTAGAATGCGATTAGACAATCTTAAATTATTTATATTTCGGTTTTATTTTATATTATTTTATATAGTTTGTTTTGTATTATTATTATATTATATTTTTATTTTATTTTCAGTGTTTCAGCTGCATATGTAGGCTGTGGACATCACTAGGTTTTGTAACACAGCTATTGTTCACTGTCCTAACAGCCTACAAGATGCAAATGCTTGCTTTGCTTGTTCGCTGTAAGTGTTTGAGAAGTTCTCTCATTGAAGTATACTGGCATAAGATCAGAGCGCGTTTATCAATTTTACAGCGGCCGCATTGTGTGACTATATATTTGCTTGCAGTCTATTTGCAGAGGGTGCTTTTACATTAGTAGACGCTGACAGTAGCCCACACTTGGACCTCCTGCTTGCTCGTAGCAGGATTGAGCATTTCCAGGAAAGCTTCAGCCTTTATGTGTTGGAGCTCGACACTTTAATGGGTTTGATGTGTACCTGCGCTCGCACGGCTGCGCATAAAAGAATGATGGGCCGCCGTGTCAGACGAGATGGAGAGAGAGTGTTGGGAATCTGGGAATAAAACAGCTTCAGGTGGATCCCGGTTCATCCGTAGTGTGAGGGTCAACGAGACGAGTAATCATTCTGGTGAAGTGCGCCAGCAGTTATTGAGCCAGTGTGTTGAGGGGGTGGGGCTTGTTTGGGAATCGAGAAAAGATTTTCATACTTTTAATTAGTATGTACTTCGCTGGTGGTGCTTTAAAAAGTGTATGTAAATATATGGCTTGGGGGCGGAGTCAATAATATGAGGACTTCATGATGTCATCAGAAACGGAAGGTCATTTAAGAGGCGGAGGAAGCCGCAATATTTTTTTTGTGTGTGTGTGTGGTATTTCAAATAGAATGTGGAATATGTGCTATTTATCAGAATACAACGATTTACGCACTAATGTTAAATTTGCATATTGTAACGGATGGATAGTATGTCGATTCAGATTCCCTAATGTTCACAACCTATTTTACTTTACAAAACAATATGGAGCGGGATTGGATTTAGTTTTTCTGCAGTTTTCGGATGGTGAAAAGTGTGTGTATAGTATATGGCAGGTGGTGTGTGGGGTGGAGTTAAATAAACGAGGACTTGATGATGTCATCAGAAAAGGAAATTTGTTTTAGAATGTTTTTTTGTGTTTTTTTTATGAATGGCAAACATTGTTTAAACCATTTAAAGAAGCATGTGGCACATGTACTATTTTACAATATACAATGATTAATGTACTTATATTAATTTTGCATACTGTAAAGTATGGGTAGTATGCAAATTCAGATTCCTGAATCAATGTTTGCAAACCCATCTTACTTTGTAAAATGTAATGTAAAATTATGTGTATTCATGCAACAGGATCTTCTAGATTTTACAGTTCATTGCATGGTGAAAAGTGTGTGCAAAGTGTACGTCAGATGGTTTGAGGGGCGGGGTTAAAACGAGGGCTTGATGATGTCATCAGAAATGGAATGTTGTTTTAGAGGTGGGAAAAGCTGCATTTCAAAGAAAGGCAAACATTTTGTTTTGTTTTGTACTGTTAAAAATAGTATGGTGGATACTTGCTATTTTACAGCATACAATCATTCATGCGCTAATATAAATACGTACGGATAAGTACTAAGTACTAAGTAAGATGTAATTAGTACGGATAGTATGTGAATTCAGATTCACTGATGTCCGCAACCCATTTTTCTTCGTAAAAGAGGATCTTCAGTGAGAAGAAGATTCTTAATTGTGTCTATTTGCATTTGGTTGGAGGGTGAAAAGCATATGTAAAATATATGGCAGGTGGCTTTAGGGGTGGAGTTAAAAATATATACTGGAAAGTATAGATAGTTTGTAGATTCCTTAATGTTCTAACTTTGTAAAATAGCAGGATATTTTTGTAAGAAATGATCTTCAGTGACAAAAATACTTGACTTTGTGTATCCACTGTTGATTGGATGGGGGGGGAAGTGTATGTAAAGTTTATGGCCGGTTGTTCGGAGGGCGGAGTTAAAAAAAGAGGTCTTGATGATGTCATCATAAAAGGAAACTCGTTTCAGAGGTGCATTTGGTATTATTTAATAAGGTCATATGTGTACTGTTTTACCATGTACAACGATTTATGAACTAATATTAATTTTGCATACTGAAAAGTTGGTGTAGTACGCAAATTCAGCTTCTTTAAAAAAACGTCGTTCGCTAAATATTTTACTTTTTAACATGATTTATTTTCATGAAACGGAACTTCAATGAAAAAAAGTACTTGATTTTGTTAAAAAAATACCAGGGCTTGATGATGTCATCAGAAAAGGAAAGTCGTTTTAGAGATGGAAATAGCTGCATTTTAATGAAAGGACTATAACGTACAGTAGGTGAAAGGCCGTGGGCAATAGCGATGCCAGCCAGGCATCTGCGTTTAATGAGTCTCAGTTGGACACTGGGTCAGTAGGAGACGGATAGACGGATGATACAGAGCGACCCGCGTTCGCTAAGTGCTCGGTGTAAACCTCAAAGGTCACCTCGACATTTCAGCGCTGAGATCATCCTCCCGTTGAGGTCTCCTGAGGTTAATGCATCTGGACAAACAGAGGAACACCGTGTTCATTTGTTCTCCACCGTTGTCGTCTGCAGTTTTCGTCTGCTGACATAATATCCATGAATGATTCATTGGCGCTCATATATAATTGAATGAAAGCAGACAGAATGGACTCCAGCAGATTCATGCACTCTTTACATCTTTATTGGTCTGCTGTGGGATAATCCGATCAGATGCCATATGGGATGCGGTGGGACAATGATGAAGGCTTAGGTGTCTCACTCCTTACAGGCACAAATCCCAAGTTTTTGTTGTGGGAGATATTAGATAAAGTATTATCTAACATAAGACTAACCTAGCGTGAGACGTAGCTTGTTTCTGGGCTGTCCCACCTCATAGGTTCCTTCTAATGAATTAATCTTCAACTCAGTGTATTAAAAATTGTATGTATATGATTATTTATATATAAAGTAAAACAATAACATTTTTATATTAATGTCTTATTTTATATTGTTTAAATTAAAACATGTTATATAAAATATGTATTCAATATTTAATATATTAATAAATATGTAATATATTTTAAAAATCATAGTTTTGATGAAAATAGAAAAAATGTTTTAATAAATAAAATTATATATATATATATATATATATATGTAACATTTTATATAGTTAAAATAAAAACATTAAAATAAATGTATCTATTAAATATTTAATACATTATTAAATATAATAAATATTTTATATATGTAGGAATTGCAAATACATTTTTAATTACAGTAAAAATATAAAAATTGTTTTATAACTCTATATAGAAAATTATATACATATTATAGATTTCATTTGAAAAATAATATATACATTGAATATAAATTAAACCATTTAAACATCTATGTCTAAAATATATGCAAATCTAAAACAATATTTATTAAATATTTAATATATTTATAAATAAATATAAGTAATATATAGTAAAATAATATAAGTAATATATTTATAGAATACATACAATTAAATCTTTATACATCTTAATGAAAAATATAAAAATACTTCTAGTTATTTATATACGTAAATTAATACCAATATTATTAATATTGTAGTCTTTTATATATATATAATTATGAATATCATATATAATTTTATATAATTTATTATACATTGTATAAAAGTACTAAAAACGCTATATTACTATTAACGCTATATTACTATTTAACATTTTTAGTTTCATGACAAACACGACAAATGACATGAATAATTGAGTATTAATATTATTTTAATTTGTGTTTATAATTCTTTTTATAGAAACGCTTGTATATATGTCTTTTATATATGTATGAATAAAATCCTAACAGTTGAAAGAGTTGACCTCTTTGACCTCCTGATGTTGTCCGTCATCATTTGTGAAGGTCAAGAGCTTCAGATGGGGTTTTTTGTGCTCATGTCAGGATGACAGGTGGGACGCACATTAGCTGTTATTGCTCAGGGAGATTCGTCTTCCCATAATGCTTTACACTGACGTCTCCGCTACCTAACAATCCCCGTCTGAGTCTGATCTCCAGACGTCTGTGTTCACAGACAGATGTTTAACTCAGGGTTTGACCGCCAGACTAAATTAAAATGTTAAGAGGATGAATTTCATGAAAACAGGTCCAAATCGTATCTATTTAATGTAGAAATATTACATTTATCTGTTGGTTTGTTTGTTTACTTATTTATACTTTTTCATTTTTTCTTTATTCACATATTTATTTATATTTATTATCATCTATTATTTTATTAATTTCTTTTATTTCATTTTATTGTTTAATTATTTTTGTAAAATGTCTTTTATTATTTAATTGATTTATTATTGTAACATTTTCCAAAAGAAATTTCTAAACTGTCATTGAAATTCAGAAGAAATGCATAGTGTAATAAATAAATAAATGATTAAAAAAGGCATTTGCTTAATATATTATTTAATAAACTAATTTAATATAGGTCTATATTAGTTTTTAATTCATTTTCATATTTTATTTCTCATTAATTTATATAATTTATTTGTATATTATGTATTAATATTATAGATTTATTATTTACTGTACTTACTGTTGATGCATAATATGATTAATTTGTAATATTTGATATTTATTTTTTATCTGATTTTGTGTGTGTGTGTGTGTGTGTAGACATTTTGAATTTGTATTTATTGAGTGATGATAAATAATTTTTGTATTCTTTTGTGTTTGTCATGAAATATGATCCGTACATGTTTTCACAGGTTTCTAGATTAACCCTTTGATCTACGCTTGATTCTTCCTCTGTTTCTGTTACTTCAGTTTCTGCTGTAACCGTGTTTTCTCCTTTAGCTCCTAATAAGTCAGCTCTGAGTCACAGATAAAGCACTAACAGAGACGCTTTCATTTCAACAGACATCATTGATTATGTGACTATATTGATTATCTTTCCTCTGGTTTCATTAACAAATGAATGCGAGTACAAAACCAACTCTGGATTCTCTTAAAAAACCCTAGACCAACTCGAAAGGTAAAAAGCAGTGATTTTCGTGAAGTGTGGAGGTTATCCGCAGGTTAATAGTGCTGGTTTCACTCGGGAATGTGTTTCGGGAGGAATGTGAGGAATTCGTCCGCTGGTTCAGGTTTCAGTGTTTGTGAGAGGGATTTGGGAAATGGCCAGATGAGAGTCAACGGCACACTCGTTCCTTCAGATCAGACTAAACCTCCCTGAAGAAATCACATATTTCACAACACTTACAGCTTCAAGGATATGCATTGTATATTTTTCATAAAGAAAATAAAACCTTTTTTATTTGTATTGCATCGTGTATTTTTCACCGATAGCATGTTTTTGGCAGTACAGTAATGATATGTATTATGTTAATGAGCTTTGAGTTTCAGGTCGATCGAGTGCAGAGTCATGTAAAATCTGGTTTTGCGTGACATGATCCCATTAATGAATGAGATTTGATGAATTACAGTGGGCTAAACAAAGCCTTCAGCAGCTCGTCTCACTCTGTTCTTCTGTTTAGTCGATGTGACTGTCTCAGGATGTTGAGATGATCAGATCCAGTCAAGCTAATGCGTTCGGTGGCAGAGAGGAAGTGACAAAGACACGCTGCTTGACTGCTAGCGGCTAAGTGCTGCGTGCTTCACTCCAGAGGAAACGCTGCTGTTTAATTCATGCGCTGATGCTACATTTTTGATTTTGTTAAGCAGAGCGTTCCACCAAACGTTCTTTCATCTTATTGTATGTGATTTAGCTGATTAAATTTAGCTCTACATGATGAACTTGGATGATTTTATTTTTATTCATTGTTTTTTTTTCTTTCTTAAATTTGTGCTGTAGGAGCCATATATTAACTCTGAAAACGAGGCTGTCAGTATGTCGTATTCTTCTCAACCTTAGTTTTACAAAGTTTGTTGGTGTATTTGCCTGTACGAACAACACCAAGTTACCTAAAAGTGTATCATATCAAATGTTTCGTTAACGTTTCTTTTCTGCCTAAAGTCTGTTATTGTCTTGATTTTTTTAGCATTATTTTCTCGCTGTCTTGCGCGACAGACGTCATGACTGACGCTGTAGATGTTTAATTACTGAGTGAATCCATTTCATCTGTTTTGTGCCACAGCTTCAGAGGGCAGATGTACAATTTGCACCTCCAGTCTTCTTTGGCGTATGGTTTCCTCTCATGACTTCCTCACTTCTTCTCCTTCACCTTTCATCTATTTGCAGATCTCTCTAGAGTTTGATTCTCTTTCAGGGCTCACTGGCTTGTCATCTCCCTCGCTGGAGTTCAGAAACCTTCTGGAACCTTCCTTTTTAACAAGTCCCCATCAAAAACCGGGGAAATTGGATGGTGCAACGAATCCGAAAGCGCTCTAGCAATTCCTCAGCTTCAGAAGCCTTGCAAATGCGAAATCTAAATTATGCAGTAGATGATCGCAGGTGTATTTCAGTCTGAAGTGTTTGTTTGACAGTCCCTGATTAAGAACCGGCCCGGTTTGTCTGTTCTGTTCTCCCGCTGAGCGTTCCTCTGTAAGCTAGATCTCATTCCTGCTCCCTGCTTTCACTGTTTTTATCCTCAGTTCTGGAGAGCAATTACCAACATCAGAAACCCTGCTGAATATTCATGAGGCCCCACTGTATTACACAAGAGTGACGAGAAATACGCAAAGTAGTTCTGTGGCTACTGCACAGATTCAAGTAAATCTCCAACCTCAAGTTTGTTACAGTTTTGGTGCTTTTGAGGGACTTTGGACTTGGGCTACCTAGCAACACCACAGTAACAACATAGCAACTCGTCAAACAACTAGCAACACCCTAGTAACAGTATAGAAACATTTCAAACACCTAGCAACACCGTAGTAACAGTATAGAAACACTTCAAACACCTAGCAACACCCTAGTAACAGCATAGAAGTGCTTCAAACAAACTAGTAACCACAGTAAAACTCTTAGCCACCACATACCAAGTCCCTAGTCACCACATTGTAACTCTTCAAACACCTAGCAACATCCTTGAAACTGGATTGCGACTCTCAATACACTTAAACAATTCAGCCACAGAGCAACTCTGCATAGTAATTCTTAGTACACCCTAGCAAATGCCTAGAAACTCCCTAGAAACCACATAGCAACTCTTCTAACAACTGTTACCAGAATATAAACTCATTAAGCACATAGCAACAGCATGGAAACTCTTCAAAACCTAGCAACACCCTAGTAACAGCCAGTGTTGGGAAGGTTACTTTGGAAATGTAATAGGTTACAGATTACAAGTTACCCTGTTTAAAATGTAATAGTAGTGTAACTTTTTCAATTACTTTATTAAAGTAATGTAACTAATTACTTTTGAGTACTTTTTGATTACTTTTCTAAATTTGTGAAAATTAAAGAATAATAAATAAAAGCATATACATAAACTTAAATACAGTTATCTAATAAGCATGTGACGTATTCTGTGTAATAAACTCCTGAAACATTGGTGTTTTTTGAACTGCTGTCTCTGTATATGATGATAGTTTTCTCAAAATAAGTAAAATGCACATGAAGTGACACAGAGCAGTTCTAGAAATTGTGTTTATGTGCTCGTGTACTCCTATATTGAGGCGGCAGGGGTTGAAAACACTGCGAGCTTCAGTAGGCCTATGTGTAGTAAATGAAACCATGTCTTTGGAAATAAAAACCATGGAAAAAAAACATGGAAAAAAATTCAGACTGGAAAATTCAAACTCATACAAACAAATTCATGGACCAAACTATTTTTTATTTTATCTATTTCGTCTATAATCGTTTATCTAACGATTTTTATCTATTTTAAATCTTTAATTTGGGGACATGCAAAATGCAAAATGCAAAATTTAAAGTTCTCTCCTGAACTGCACCTTCACTTCCATTTTTCTCTTAAGTTTCTTTATTTTGCCTTGTTATCCATCTCTCTCATGACTTTAATAATCAAGATTGAACACAACTATACTTTACAATACAATACTCTACAATACTACAATATCTTTATAGAAAAATCCTAATACTGTACACGAGTCATATTTTTCCCTTACAAAAATTAACCATGATTTTATTAGCCTATATAAAAGTAAAATAACCTTGTTTAATTTTTTTTTTTTTTTTTTTTTTTTTGCTAATGGATTTGTATTTATTTTTTAAATAAATGCATTTGTAAAATAATTTTAAATTTTTGGTTATCACAGTTAAACAATAGTAACCATTTTCTCTGGACTTATAGATAAATATTAAAATGTTAATTTTCGTAAGGGTTGTGTTGTTGTCTGTCGTAGCTCCCCCTAAACCTATAAAAAAATCTGATTGTTTTTCAGCTAAATTACCACTGTAACATTACAACAGATAATAATGATGTCCTTTATATAGTATTTTGAGTGATGACTGGTGAGCAACGTGCTGCTGCTTGATTAAAAAAAAAAAAAAACAAAGACAAAAAAGCATCTTTACAGATGAAACTGACCTGAAACCCTGAACAGGAGTTCTGCTTCTCTGCTCCAGCAGTCCTCTCTCTCTCTCTCTCTCCCTCTCTCTCTCTCTCTCTCTCTCTCTCTCTCTCTCTCGCGCATTGATTACTCTGAGTCTGATCCAAACCGTTTGGCGCAGGCGCGGAGAGCGCGCGAGTCATGCCTAACAATTCATGACTTATTAGAGATTTTATTATCAAATGGCGGATTCGCAAATGATCGCTTTAGTACATTCGGCAGGCAATTATACAATAATGATATTAAATAGCGGGCAAAATCGGCTGCCAGGCCACCGGGAATTGTCCCGGTTCTCCCGGTGTCCAGTCCGCGCCTGATTTCCACAGACACGGAGAATGTGCAGGAGTCATATATTGCATTTTTGTGGCTTAATATTCACAGACACTAGTCGATGTCATGTTTTGATTCAAGTGTACTGACCTACTTTTGATTTAGTCATCCAAAATGTGGCATATTCCGTCCGCGTTAGGCATTTCGTTTTTATGACTGGATTCTATGAACCAGACTGTATTTCCGCATCCCGGAAATTATTAGGGCGGTATGTCTCAGAATAGTCAGCGCAATTTGGGAAATAAATCAGTTAAATCTGTATGTGGATGTGTGTAAATATTCAAATGTAATCCCCTTTG
The DNA here is from genome assembly GCF_963082965.1 of Carassius carassius. Lineage (NCBI taxonomy): Eukaryota > Metazoa > Chordata > Actinopteri > Cypriniformes > Cyprinidae > Carassius > Carassius carassius. The sequence goes on along the minus strand of NC_081770.1, from coordinate 4,076,156 downwards.
TAATCGTTAAAAATTTCATAAGTAACTGTAATTTAATTACTCATTTTTTCGTAGTAACTGTAACTAATTACAGTTACAATAATTTTGTAATTAAATTACGTAACGCCGTTACATGTAACTAGTTACTCCCCAACACTGGTAACAGCACATAAACTCTTCAAACACCTAGCAACACCCTAGTAACAGCACATAAACTCTTCAAACCCTAGCAAAACCCTACCTAGCAACACCCTAGTAACAGCACAGAAACTCTTCCTTCACCTAGCAACACCTTGGTAAAATACAGAAACTCCTCAAAACCTAGCAACACCTTAGTAACAACACAGAAACTCTTCAAAAGTTAGCAACACTTTAGTAACAGCACAGAAACTCTTCCTTCACCTAGCAACACCTTGGTAAAATACAGAAACTCCTCAAAACCTAGCAACACTTTAGTAACAGCACAGAAACTCTTTCAACACCTAGCAACACCCTAGTAACAACACAGAAACTCTTCAAAACCTAGCAACACCCTACCTATCAACACCCAAGTGACAGCACAGAAACTCTTTAAAACCTAGCAACACCCTAGTAACAGCACAGATACTCTTAAATACCTAGCAACACCCTAGTAACAGCACATAAACTCTTCAAACCCTAGTAACACCCTACCTAGCAACACCCTAGTAACAGCACAGAAACTTTTCCTACACCTAGCAACACCCTAGTAACAGCACAGAAACTCTTCAACACCTAGCAACACCCTAGTAACAGCACATAAACTCTTCAAAACCTAGCAACACCCTAGTAACAGCACAGATACTCTTAAAAACCTAGCAACACCCTAGTAACAGCACATAAACTCTTCAAAACCTAGCAACATCCTAGTAACAACACATAAACTCTTCAAAACCAAGCAACACTCTAGTAACAGCACAGATACTCTTAAAAACCTAGCAACACCCTAGTGACCGCACATAAACTCTTCAAAACCTAGCAACACCCTAGTAACAGCACAGAAACTCTTCCTTCACCTAGCAACACCTTCGTAAAATACAGAAACTCCTCAAAACCTAGCAACACCTTAGTAACAACACAGAAACTCTTCAAAAGTTAGCAACACTTTAATAACAGCACAGAAACTCTTCCTTCACCTAGCAACACCTTGGTAAAATACAGAAACTCCTCAAAACCTAGCAACACTTCAGTAACAGCACAGAAACTCTTTCAACTCCTAGCAACACCCTAGTAACAACACAGAAACTCTTCAAAACCTAGCAACACCCTACCTATTAACACCCAAGTGACAGCACAGAAACTCTTTAAAACCTAGTAACACCCTAGTAACAGCACAGATACTCTTAAATACCTAGCAACACCCTAGTAACAGCACATAAACTCTTCAAACCCTAGTAACACCCTACCTAGCAACACCCTAGTAACAGCACAGAAACTTTTCCTACACCTAGCAACACCCTAGTAACAGCACAGAAACTCTTCAACACCTAGCAACACCCTAGTAACAGCACATAAACTCTTCAAAACCTAGCAACACCCTAGTAACAGCACAGATACTCTTAAAAACCTAGCAACACCCTAGTAACAGCACATAAACTCTTCAAAACCTAGCAACACCCTAGTAACAGCACATAAACTCTTCAAAACCTAGCAACACTCTAGTAACAGCACAGATACTCTTAAAAACCTAGCAACACCCTAGTGACCGCACATAAACTCTTCAAAACCTAGCAACACCCTAGCAACACCCCAGTAACAGCACAGAAACTCTTTAAACACCTAGCACCCACATAGTAACAAACACATAGCATAGCAACTCTTAGAGCATTTATGGAACCACTTAGCAACATAAATTCTTTAATCATATTACAATAATGAGCCACTAAACAGCTCAATGTCAACGTTACGAGGCAATTGTGACATTTCTGTCAAATCACAGAGGTTTCTCCGATGTGGAGATGTTGTTGTTTGTGTAAAGCAGGTGTTCGTCAGCAGCTCTGTAGTCACAGTAAATCAGCAGGCCTGTTATCGTCAGCCGTATATCTGCATATTGTCATGAGACGCCGCCCGTGGCGCTCGTCTGACAGCGTAATGGATGAGATGTTGTGATACGCTTTTATTTGTGCTGCTCCGAGCCTTGACTCCATACTCACTGTGTCTCTTCTCGTTTGACAAATTTGTCCTAATTTACGGTTGTTTATAAATGCCGCAAGGCAATCCATTCTGAGCTCCCCCCATCAAACGACCGGCTGTACATCAGACCCACTCTAGCGGCTTTAGCTGCTTTTAGTGTCTTCAAGCTGATCTGCCATCTCTCATGGCCCGGGAGCTTTCTAGAAGATTCCCTCAAGGTCAATGTGACCACCTGGAGGAACATTACCTTGCTCTTTCAAAGCACAGGACACTACGTTCTCATCAGGCGCCATGCAACAAGTAATTTGTCCGTTGCAAATTGTACAAATCAAAACCCATCAGAACATAATTGATGTTAGTTTCTAGCTCTTATTTCTTTTTTTAAATGTATTTATATAGTTTTAATAATTTATGTGGCTTTTACTCCTTGTTGCAAAGAAAAATCAGCATTAAATATTTTTTAAATGTTAAATGATTTAATTGATGAATTAATTTGAATATTAAATTTAAATACATTTTTATTTTACAATTTTTTTATTTTATTAAAATAGTATGTTTATCAGCAATTGCTTATTTTAAAAAATATATCTGTAAAACCCTTTAAAAAACATTGGAAATACAAAACGACACATTATGGAAGGAAATTTACTTGTGAGTGTTGACTTTAATACATTTGATATTTCTCAGTAGTTTTGTCTCAAACATTTCTCCGAAAACTCGTAGAGATAGAAATTAGTCAATTGAAATGTTTGAGTACTTTAGATTGCAGATTATTCATTGTATAGCTGAGCACTTTGTTGATGTCTCTTCTGAGATACTGATGAGATATGTGCGAGATTACTGGGGTCTTTTTTTTCTTAGGGGAGCCATCTAAGCAGGAGACATACATTTCAATTAGCTCTCCATTTAAATTTCTTAGCTGTATAGTAGAAACAATCTCATTTATGTGTTTTTAATTTTTTCTTTCCCATAGATGTGCAGCTTGCGTCTGTCCTTCAATTGACCGTTCATGTACTGTATGCAAGCGCTGCAGTTAGTAGAGTGTTGGGTTGGTCACTGTGTCGATGATCTTTGGTGTAGATCAATAATTCCATTCATGGGGCACAAGCACAAGTGCAGGGTAAAGTGCTTTTCTGATTGCTGCTGTATGACGCTCGTATCGATTCTGGGCCGGGATGTTTTAGCCACACTGATCAGAAAGAATTGCAGATTGTTCCATTTCCCTGCGAGTAATCCAAATATATTCAATTACGTCTGTGGCCTAAACATATTCTGCAGATATTGTTAAATAGACAGGAATAAATTACAAGACAAACGTCTTACCCTGATGTCAAAGCTCAGCTTGTCCATCTAACGCATGTTAAAACTGTATATTTTACAACAGAAATACATATTTTTTTACACTAATTCACTGTATCCAAGTGGCTTTTAACAATATTTGCATGTGAAAGTGGCAAACCATAGAAGAATTTTTAAATAAATGCATTCACATCATTACTTAACTTGTTATAAAAAATAAAATAAAAAAAATATTCCAAACTTGCACAAACTGGTTCAGCCTGGTCTAATTTTCTAGTTTTAGAGTGGTTTTGGGGGAGGTCAGGTTGGCAGACCAGTTGTCTGGCCAACTAAACAGCAGCTAACAAGACTTGGAGACCATTTAGAGCAGCATAAAATGGTTTACTGGTCCTTCACGCTGGTCTGGTTTGCTAGTCTTATGTGGCTTTTGGAGCAGTTTGAGTGCAAGAACATATAGACCAGTCTAAACTGGTTTGTTGACTGTTGATGCTGTTCTGATTTGCTAGTTTTAGAGGTATTTTGCAGCAATCAGGCAGAGAGACCATTTAGACCCACCTAAACTGGTTTGCTGGTCCTTCAGTCTGGTCTGTTTTGGTAATTTTATAGGTCTTTTCTAGTGATCAGGCAGAGAGACGATCTAGACCAGCCGAAACTGGTTTGATGGTCCATTTGCATGGTCTGATTTGTTAGTTTTAGCAGGAGCGACCAGGCTGGGGGACCATGTAGACTAGCCTAAATAGGTTTGCTGGTCCTTCAATTCTGGTCTGATTTTGTTAGAATGTTTTAGGAGTGATCAGGCTAGGAGACCATCTAGACGAACTGCTTTGCTGGTCCTTCAGCCTGGTTAAATTTGCTACTTTTAGAAGTGTAACAAGGCTTGGGGTCCATCTAGACCAACTTTAAATTGGCTAAGATCAGCTGACTAGTTTAGGCTGGCTTAAGACAATTATTTAGCAAGGATAAAAACTTTTTTTTCTGTAGAAGGCAAAGAATGAATTAAAAAAGGTGCTCCACCTTACAGTACTGTTGGTAGGGGACATTTTAAAAGTCATATGAATTGCCCCAGAGTCCACACATGCTTCAGGTTACACCCCCTCCCTTGTTTTAGACCAAGGTCATTGGGGGTTTAATGCTGCTGTGAAATATGCAGGTGGTGACATAGTTACCCTTGTTGTGACAGGTTTCAGGTGCACACAACGGCGCCATCCATCAGTCAGAGCGATGGATTGGACTCAATGGTGGAGTCTCTAGACGCCCACCAAACCCCCAGTAAGACGCCCCGAGCTAAGCCCAAACCTTCACAAGCAAAGCAAGCAGTGGTACGGTGCAATAAATCTTCCTCACCTTCCTCTTATCGAAGCTCGCTGTGGTCAGTGTAATTCCTGCGGTCTTAAAGGCCGATTGCACTTTTCTCTTCGTTGTGTTCCAAATGCAATGATGCCTCGAGGGGATTTTCTTAATTCAAGCCCCATTGATTTGCGGTCATAGATGTGCATTAGTGTGAAGGTGAAAGAAAACAGTTCCTGGTTCCTGAAGAGAAAAAAAACACCCTCTGACTTTGATCTGAACAGGGATAGGGTTTGCTCACTAAACTGAGCACCAGTGTTCTGAAAAGTAGCAAATTGCCTTGATTATAGTTACGAACAAGCACGGGTGCTAATGAAAGATCACACAGTACACTTTGGGATGCTTCCATATGTTGAAGTTCCTCATCAGTGGATTTCACAGCAACACAGCTGGAGCACAAGCTCAGGGATGGTGCAGTCGCATCTATTCCCCAAGTAAAAGCGGCGTGAAGTAATTACACTGTGGGTCATCCTCTAATTAACAAGCTCAAACAACATAATCAGTCATCGTGAAAAAAGAACAACCTCTTGAAATTAACAGGGAGTCGGAAGCATCGAGTTGATGCATTGTTTGTTTGAAATAACAGCTATTGGTAACTCCGTCTAGGTCTGTTGGCTCTTCCAATTGACGTTGTGTTTCCTGTTCTTGACCTCTTGTTGAGAACTTTATGGATTTGACTGACAAAACCACTGAGGTGTTTTTAGTCTATTAGGGGCTTGGTCCAGATTTTCTGGTGCGTAATGCGGGCACATTCGCTGCAACTACAAAACACTATACTGCTTTGACAGGGTGATGTTTGGTCTTTAAGAAGTGACCAGACACAGGGTCATACATCATGTTGCATTTTCGCTCGTTCTCTGTGTTGTACAATTGCAGGGTTTGATGGATAGCAGCCCTCCTGGCACTCTTAAGAGAGAGAGAGAGTGAGAAAGTCTCAGCTATTGACAATCTGTGCCTGTGAGGAAAAAGCTCATTCTTCTCTTTCGGTGTAGTTTGGAGCAGTACATCTTCTGGATGTCTTCAGGCTATATTCGAGTGTGTTTTTCACAGGGAGGTCTATAATACCTGGAGAAAGCTGTCTGTTAGCATTCCCACTCATTCAGTGGTGCAAGATGTACACAATTTGACTATCCGGGATGCAACAGACAGGATTCACTTTTAAGATCTGCCACTGGTGATTCATCTACTATAATATGATGAAGATTTATGTAGATGTTGCTTGCAAGAAATGTAATTATTTAGAATGCTCGGTTACTTTTGAACAGTTGTTGATGGAGAAAGATGCTTTATGGAACCGGGTGGTGTAGTTGGAGAATATTCCAGTATGGTCCTCGCTAACCAGTCCATATTACTTACCCTATTACGTTACTATAAGTAGGGCTGTGCAAAAAATTTAATATGATTTTCATCCCTATCTGGGTTGCGTTTCCCAAAAGCATAGTTGCTAACCTGTTAGCAACTTAGTTGGTTGGCAATGGGAAATTGTATGGCAACCAAAAAGTTGCTAACTTAGAAAATGCTCCCCTGGTCAGTAAAGCCGCTCCTGTGATAAATAGTAAATCTCCAAAATTTTCCAGATTTTCCTACTTTAACACTGTTGCCGCGGGTTGTTTTTCATGTCCACGGGTTGAAGCATCCCCAATAATGCAATATTTCCCCCCATGAACATTTAAAAAAAAAAAACTGTATGCCAACATTTAAACTGAGCATAATGCAATTTTTAGCTAAATTGGCTTCTAAATTATAACATTTCTATTTGTTGAAATTTATTTATTTAGACAATGGCTGTCATAGCTACATAACTGATTTATTTAAACATACATTACACAATTAAGACATCACTAACAGGTAAAGTAAAATATAATGTGTATGTAGTCTAATATTTCGCAAGTTTTCTACTCTACACTTAAATACACTGCTAACTAACGAGCTGTGGACACTTAATTTTTTAGCTTGTGGACTTGCCTGAAGGTAAATTAAATTCTATGTGCCATTTTGTTTTCAAGCTGTTTTATTGACATCTTTCCACAATTGAAACACAGATTGAGGGATTAAATGAGGCATGAGATGTTCCTACATGATAATTTCACGTTAAAACTACTAGTAAAGAGGAAGGAAGGATCACGTTGATGTTTAAAATGAGGCATTTATACAGCAATATGTCACAACATATCAAAGAGCATTAAAACGGCATTTATTGTTTGAATAGCCTGACAACTATTTTATTAAAATAAAAATATCAAACTGGAAGTTTCCAATGGATTTCCACTCGTGCAGTGGTTAAAACAATGCTTTATTGTATGTATAACAAACCTAAATACTATATCTATACGAATGTGTACTGTTATACCTCTTAATAGGACTAATTAGCTAAAATTAGCACAACAAAAAGGCAATTAACAAAATGTATCTACATTTTAAAGTAACATTAGTCACGTGTGGGTTTTCAAAACCATAAAATACACAGATATTAGCATTTTTTATATCTTCTATGTAGTTAGCAGATTTTTGCAGTAGCTTATAGTGTAGCTAATAACTTTTCTAAAAGGCTAGCCTGGGTTTAAATTATGAGTATGAAGAGTAGTCTCAGCAAGCTGCAGTTTCAAAGGAGCCTTCTGTTAGCTAATGGAAAGGGGTCGGGAGCATTATTTTCCCCTTTTTCTGCCATGTTTTGATGGATTTGAGGTGTTATGTTGGATGTGAGGGGCCAGAACATTCTGCCTAGCCTCACCTGATCTCAGCACTTCATCATGAGAGCGAGAAAGATGATTTGATAAAGATAAAGAAGGTGCTATGGCGAAGTGCCTAGCATTAGGTTATATTTTGCACTTAGCCTGTGGTGTATGGTTGAAGGAATCATGTTGAAGAGCCATAATTATGTTTTCAAAGTCTTTGTTTGACATTACTTCAGTGTTCGGTAGCAGGACTAGCTAAATAAAAAAAAGCTACGCAGCTAATATCGAGTTCACACTGCATGTTTTTCAAACCCGACAACTCTGTCTGGTCCGTAAACTACAGCCAAATGCACACGAGAAGTTTGCAGTTTGGGAAAATTGTATATACACAAATATGTTTATCTACTTTTTGTTAGCTCATTATACAGCTAACGACTTTTATGCGAACTGCTGTTGCTAACTTTTTTGTTACATTGTGTAACTACCTAGACAATAGCAATATTCATAATAGCTTGTTTAGCCTAATACTTCCCTTTTAGGTTGTTTCTCTTTTAATTTGCGTGATTTCTAATGACAAATAGCTGATTTTTGTAGTTTAACTTGTAGTTTAGCTAACAATTTCACCTTGTCAGGTGTTTTTCCCCTTAAATTGCATAATTGTGAATAGCATATAGCTAGCTTGATTTTAATTGGCTTAACTACTTCCCTTTTACATCTAATTTCCTCTTAAATAGCTAATAAAGAATGGTTAGCAGGTTAGCTTGTGAACCTAATTATTTCACATTTTAATTTTTTTTCTTTCTTAAATTACAGTTTCGGATTGCAAGTAGTTAGCTCTTTTGTTAGCTTGTAGTTAGCACCTTCTTGAATCTTTCTTTCTTGAAAAATGTTCTTTCTAATAGCGTATTTACCAGATTTTTGTTAGCATGTAGTTTAGGTATTTCACCTTTTCAGGTGGTTTTCCACTTGCATCGTTATATGTATGTTTTTAGCTTATAGCTAGCTGATTTTAATGCAGTTAACTACTTACCTTAGGTAGCTAATAGCAAATACTTAAATTGTTAATTAAGTTGTTAGCTTGTTGTTTAACTTACTCTTTTCCCCTTTCATTATTTTCCTCTTAAATAACGTTTTTTATGTACTTAGCTGCTTTTGTTAGCTTGTAGTTAAGCTAACAATTACACCTTTTTTCAGGTTGTTTTCCTCTTTGTAATAGCACAGTTAGCATTTATTTTAGCTTGTAGTTTATTTCCCCTTTTCAGTTTCGTTTCCTACATTTTTTCAAATAGCATATATTTAGCTGCTTTTGTTAGCTTGTGTAGCTAAACTACTTCTCCATTCCAAGCTGTTTCCCCCCTTAAATATCATTCTTTTCTAATAGCTACAAATAGCTAGTGTTTTTCTGTAAAAACAGAGTAGCTTAAGAGCAGTTTCAATCTTGGCAAGCGAGTCTCACTTCCCAAACACTGCATTAGTTCCACATCTTTGTAATCCACTGAATTCCCAGAGAAGGTTGAGCGGTTCGGATGCTTGCAGTTCGCTCTGTCAGAGAGTTCATTACATATTCCACAGAAAATCCAGTGGCTTTTGGGAGCGCTGGCTAAACATCTAAGATGTGCTGTTCATGAAGGAGGGATATTCCTCACGCTGGCGACCCGAGTCGAGAGAGAGAACACGAGACCCTGAGTCGACCTTTCCTCAGATAATCTCCACTCCTTGTTGTCTGCTAATTAATAATTCAGAGACAGCATCAATACAGTCCCTGTTCATAGTGCAAAACATTTCTTAAGATTTGGGCATCTTGGCCTCTGCCTTCCTGTCTGTCCCCTGTTTGTTTAAAAACACATTTTTGAGAAATCTGCCTAGTGTAGTGGAAATGTAGGGGACTGAATGTCTACAGTCTACATAGGCTGAACTTTTATATTACTATTCTATAATCTAACAAAAACTGTTCATTTACATATACAGTATATAAAGGATGACAGATATATCATATATATATATATATGTGTGTGTGTGTGTGTGTGTGTGTGTGTGTGTGTGTGTATAGATAGATAGATAGATAGATTTTCTGTCATCCAAAAAAATTATTTTATTGTAATTTTTATGAGGTTTTTGTAAAAAAAAAAAAAAGGAAGGGTTTTAATTTGTTATTTAATTAATTTTAAAAGTTTATTTTTACATTTTTCTTTTACAAAATGCATAAATATATATAAGCATAAAAGTACCACAACCTTCAAGTATTATTTATAAGTAAACTGTGATTTTTTTTTCTTAATTTTAAGTTGTATTTCACATTTACAATTTTTTGTTTTAATTAAATTTTTACTGTAGAAATTCCTGTTTACTGTTAATTTATATATATATATATATATATATATATATATATATATATATATATATATATATATAAAATACATTAAATTATTTTTTCTCTTGATAATCATATCTGTTCTTCACTCAAATCTTAAGTAAACACTTTTTTTTTTTTTCAATATTTTGATCAATTGCATCCGTTCTACATTCTACGTAACATTTTTACCAAAAAGAGCAGCTTAAACATTCTCCAAAATATCTTATTTGTGCTTTACAGAAGAAAGTAAACCATATGGGCTTAAAACAGTGTGGAGTGTGTAAATATGAACAGAAATGTTATTTTCAGGGCGATCGAAGTGTATTTGATGTTAATTTGGATAAAAAAAATCCACTAAATAACTGCTTTTTAATAAAAAACAAACAAAAAATGTGCTATAAAAATTATTTTTAAAAGATAATAGGAGTATTTATTTATTTTTTTACAAGAAAATGCTATTCAGGTCTTTCTACCTCAACATTTCATGTTTAATTCAAAACACTTAACATGTCTTTGTAAGCGTAGATGACATTTTATAGAGAAGCCTATTTACTAATTATTTTATTCCTGCGTTGACATTTTTGTGCTAAATTTAATGTTCCGTATTTTTTAAAAAGCACAGCTCTCATCAAGGTCACAATCTGTTTTTCTCTTGCCCTGAATGCCGTCTATATTAAACCATGAACCTTGGCGTTTTAAAGAGACTGACCTGACGATAACAAGCTAAAAGAGGCAGAGAAAAACCACAGCTAGCCGCTTAGGAAGGAGGTGAAGGATGAATGAAGAAGGACGGTGGTTTTCGACGCTCTCATTAAACGAGCGAGGGCGGGATGAGAGGTCATGACCTCTATTGTGTCTCCATATTGACAGAATGTAATTCAACGGCGTGAGCTGATACACATTCCTCCGTGTCACCAGAGCCGCTCCGAAGCCCAGCGCTGATGGCTTTCCTCGGAGAAAAACACACCAGATGGATGGTTTTTGTCAAGGGCTTGCTGTTAAAGGCCATTTTTTAAGAGGATCGACAGAGATGGAGCACAGTATTATGTTGACAAAAGACGTTTAAATGCCAAAACTGAGGTACACGGGATGTGTTTTTGATGTCTGCTGGTGTAAATCATGAATTAAACACAATTTTGAGGTAGAAACCCTTTGTTTTAAAGTGTATTTTTATTCCTTTAGCAGATTGGTAATGTTCAAATGAATGTAAATAACCCTGAAATTGATTATTTACACACTCCATACGGTTTTTGAAACCCATTTGAAACCCAACTTTCTTCTGTAAAGCACAAAACAAGATGTTTTGAAGAATGTTCAAGCTGCTCTTTTCCGTAAAATTAAGATATGATGTGTTGTTTTTTGGAAAAAAATATTAAAATTCAGAGAATTTTTGCTCAAAACAATAAAATATATCTTCTGATGGGGTCATAATACTGTTTGAATTTAAATGTATTTATCTGACCACTGGCAGATATTGTTCTTGTTTTGTATTTGTATTTGTTTGTTTTTGACCAAATTAACATCTAATACACTACAATCACCATGAAAATAACATTTATGTCATTATTTATATGCCATGTGGTTTTGAATGCTGTTTGACTGACATTTTTCTGTAAAATGCAAAATTAGATGTTTTGAAGAATGTTCCAGCTGCTTTTTTGTGTAAAATGAAGATATTTAAATTTATTCTCTGGAAAAATGTCCAAAAAATGTAGTTTATATATATATATATATATATATATATATATATATATATATATATATATATATATAAAGTAATAATGGTTACTAAAGTAATAATAAATAAAAAAATTTAATATCTGAATATGCAAGTAACGCATTTACATTTTGAAGTAAATAGACTATAAATGATATTTTATTGCTGTTTCTTGCCGCATGAAGTCTCTATTTTTTTTTTTTACCTTAAGTGCCCTGTGTTTGTCACAGGGCATCGTGGGATTCATAACCCTCAGTCGAGGGTTTATATAACTTACATTTTCATTGATTGTTTTATTGGTTTTTCTGTGGCATTGTGAATGAGATCGGCTGCTTTAGCTCATTTTCATTTGCTTGTTTCAGAAAGTGACTGTTAATCAATCAGCTGGGAATGAGGAAAGAGACCGATGCCCGGTTCTTACTCAAGAGCGTGTTACAAATATCTACATTTGAGCGTGTTTATCATGAAAAATAAGGTCTGGTATTCAGATTTCAGCTTGAGTAATGATAGTTTACATGATAGTTTTATCATAAAAATAAAATAGAATGTTATATTCGGATTCTATACAGTAAGAATTAGCTTTGTTCCAAATGGAATACTGCATGCTACAAAGTGTACACTAAATATTGCCTTCTAATTAAAAATCTGACTTTTATTAATGAACTCTTTTTCAAATATATATATTTTTGTGAGCTTTTAGCAGTCTGTTAAAATACATAAAATTTAGTTTCTAAGTAAAATTTTCTTGTTTGATGTTTATTTTTTATAACAAAAACATTATATGATGTATTGTACAATTATTATTAATTATGTACAATTATTATTGTAAATAATTTGTTAAATATTACTGTATAGTGACTAGCAATGCCTTATCTTTTTTTTTTTTTATAAATGACATTTAAATTTAATTTGTGGAAAATAAACATACTTATTTTATGATTTTTTTATTTCAGAATTGTTTAAGAAAATATATCTTGAACTAGGTCCTACCAAGTTTGTGACCTCATTTTTTTTTTAAGCATGAATCTTGAAGCAAGAGTCATTTCTTACCTAAAACGATAAAAATTGAATTTATTAATAGTAATCACAGTATACATACTTTGTGTGTATATCTGTTTAAATATTTAAGATTCTAATTAAATTTACATCGTTTAATACATTTTTTTTATTTTATTTTTTCTGGAAGAAAAATATATTAATATAAAATTCTTATATTAATTAATTCAATTATATATATATTTTTTAAGAAAATATTTTAAAACCCTTTAACCTTAATTTCACATGTCAACATATCTCGAATTAAGACTTTTTCTTGTTTTAAGTATAGATTTCCTTGTTTTTTTTTTACTAAACAATGCATACGTACTGCAAAAAATGGTAAAAGTAGAATATAATACCTAGATAATGCTTTTGCGTCGTCGGGAGATTGGCTGTTTAATTTGGTTAATTTGAGCGCCTCAGATGCTGTTTGTAGTTGTAATTTAGCCGTAAATGAGTTCACAGAACCTTCAAGGTCGGCTTGTTTGCATGCGTCGCTTCATCTCGTCTGATTTTTCTTTGTTGTAATGGCGTTATCCAAAGTTATTTACAGTTGTGTGTTTTAATGAACGAGGCGACCGGGAGCTTCTGCGTGAGATTGAGACAAATGTTTGTGTGTCGGCGCAAGCACTCGGCTGATTAACTCGCGCGGGACGCCGTTTTATCTGCCGCACCGTTTGATGTATGACATCTTTTTAAGACGCGGTCGAACGCAATCACAGGCTCTTTCATTGCCCGGGCCCTTCGTCTCAGCAGATTGCCTCCGCGTCCCCAGGGACCGGGTCTTGTGTGTGTGTGTGTGTGTGTGTGTGTTACAGGGTCAAGTATCCCCAAAAACACACGGTTTACAAAGAAAACATCACAAAAGGAAGGAAAAATCAATTTTGGCCACACAGGAGGCACTTTTGTTCGATCTTTATCTGAAATTCTGCGTCGTTTCTTGTCAATATGAATCACTTCAGCATCATTTATTTGTTAGATGTCGTGTTTCGGTTCATGTAAACTCGGTTTCAGCATCGCTCTTTGAGTTTTGTGTTGTGGTTTAAGTCATTTCTCGCTGGAGTTGTTCGTTTCACGTGTCCAGATTTCCTATGAAGCCCTGCATGTCTTTCCTTTAGCCACGTCACTGCTAGGATGCAATCAATTCTGATTTCCACATCAACCTCGTCATACACTAGATACAGTAATAAACCAATGGTTCTTATTTAAACTAAATTATTACATTTTCTTATATATCGCAATTTAGTGAACATAGAAATCTTTTTCATTTTTTTTCATTATTTTAAAATACTACAGTAGCTTGAGTGTTTTTGCTGTTGTTTTGTGTAATACATTGTATATATTTTCTATTATTTAAATATAATATATACAATTATTTTTGATTATCTCATTATTTAAAATCTTAAAAATGATTTATATACAGTATATTTATTGAAAAAAATTTTTATTGAAAAAAGTGATTATTAAATATTATTTTATTATATTTTATTGTATTATACAGTATAATAGTACATTATATTGTACATTTAAAAAATGTGTACTTTTTATATATTAATATTATAATATATTATAATTAATTAAAAGGAATATTAAGAAAAAGTATATATTTATGTGAATATTGTGTCACTTGTTTTCAGATATAAACAAGTTAAAACCAAGTGGGGGGGGAAACATGCAAAACATGCAATTTTCCTTCCGAGATTTTTATATATATTTTTAATAATTTTAACTGTTTCTTTAGATTGTCTTTTTTGCTGTCATAATGTTTCTCAAATGTACCCATTTTATTGTTTGTTTAAAAATAAATAAATAAACATAATATTAATAAAAATATAATAATACTTTTTACATAACTAAACGTTATTTTGAATCTTTTATTTTGAACCAGTCGGTGTTATAAGACCATCACAGGTTCCTCCTGGTGTGTTTTGTGATCTTTAGGCTAGTGTCCTGTAGCAGGACGTCTAGTACATACAGAGCATCACAGGGTGTTTTGTGTTGTAGATCACATCTGTGCGGCGACTCCATGCTCTCCTGCTTCCCTGATTGACAGTAATTATATGAGGAACGGCTGATTTCTCCATGAGAGACCCTCAGTGGTGTCCGTTACAGTCAGCGATCTGTTCCAGCGAAGCTCCTCATGTTCTTCTGAACGCTAATGTTCAGCCTTTGCTCTTCATTATGCTGCATTAGCTCAGGAAACGCTTCCTGTGCTCGTCAGGAAATAAAAAGCTAGAGAAATATGGCATTGTCAATCAGTGACTCACATTGTAGCATCATTTCTGGTTCGATTGCGTCATTCGCGGTGTTTATTGCTTCATTAAAGACTTCTTGTTAAAGTGTGGTTTTATGTCTTGATGCTTTATGCATTAAATCAGTGTTTGAGATGTTGTGATTCATGCAGATTCAAGGCTTATAATCATTTTGTTGAAGGATATAATTGAGAAAAAGCTATTATTGCCTGGATTCAGAGTTAAGCTGGTTAGCGTAGCATCGTTAGCTTTCGTTTTTCGTCATTTTCTGATCGACACCTACTACATTAATACCTGATCAAAAGTAGGTTTTTGTGATAGTGTGATATCTTGTTGTGGCTGATCAAAATTTCTTTAGCAGTTAGCGTTGCTATGCTAGGAGGCTAAGCTGTTAGCTCGGTAACTAAAGACTAAATGAAATAACAAAGATGAAATGTTTAATTTGATTGCTTTAGCTTCTGCAATGTAGTGTGTCATTAAAAACATACTAGTTAACATTTACTTGATTAAGAATAGATACAATCTTAGGTAATATATATATTTAAAGTTTATATTTTTAAATCAGGCATTGAATAAAGTACCTATAGAAAGCTGTTTTAGCCAATCGAATGGCTTTATTGAGGAAGAAGGATTAGATGTTAAATGGAATTGCATTGCACATCATGTTCTTGCAAGCATTTTTCTCCTCCGTTTATCTCCATTGTGTTTTATTAAAAACATCAAGCGAAGATGTCCTTGCCAATCCACATGCTAACAGGAGACGCCTTTTTAATATAGCTGTATATCATCAATATTTCGCCATATTATAGTAGTTGTTTATGGTAGTTCTGAAGTCTTTTTAAAGTATGAAATAGACTTTGAAATATTTATCATGTCTGCTGTGTTTGATGCCAAATTTAAGGAGGTTTTGGCACTTGTTATGTTATTGGTACATTAGCCAATTAGCATCATCAAGATGTCATTTATGTTAGCAGCGCTAGAGCTGCTAGTCACATGACATTTAGCGTCATCTAATTCACATCCACAACATTAGCTAAGCTAACATTAGCTAAGTCGCTGTTGATCCTCATTGAGTTTGCTTGTAAACTCCTGCGTGCTAACAGGAAATTACTTTTTGAATTAGCAGTATATCGCTAGTATTGCGCCATATTCTAGTAGATGTTTTCCCGGTGTCTGCTTTTGTTTTGAAAGCTCTCAAAGTGACTTTCATTTCTCCTGTCTGCTGTCTTAGACATCAAGGCACATGAGGGAAGTGGTTGGGACTTGCTAAATTAGCCAGGTAGCATTATCCGAACTTCGTTGATACTAGCAGCTCTAGAGTTGCTAGTCACAAGACATTTAGTTTTAGAAGATTGACATCCACAATGTTAGCTTTGTCCAGGCCCTGTTTTGTGGGTAGTCGTGGCCTAATGGTTAGAGAGTCGGACTCCCAATCGAAAGGTTGTGACTTCGAGTCCCGGGCCGGCAGGAATTGTGGGTGGGGGGAGTGCATGTACAGTGCTCTCTCCACTTTCAATACCACGACTTAGGTGCCCTTGAGAGCAAGGCATCGAACCCCCAACTGCTCCCCGGGCGCCGCAGCATAAATGGCTGCCCACTGCTCCGGGTGTGTGCTCACAGTGTGTGTGTGTGTGTTCACTGCTCTGTGTGTGTGCACTTTGGATGGGTTAAACGCAGAGCACAAATTCTGAGTATGGGTCACCATACTTGGCTGAATGTCACTTCACTCACTTCACTCACTTGATTTCCATTGCGTTTGTTTGCGTTGGTTCATATACGTCAAGTGAAGCTGCTCTCTCCGATCAGCGCGCTAACAGGAAATGACTTTAGATCTGGCCGTGGGAATTGAACTTGCCATTGAAAAAACACTATCACAGACAGACAGTACCGTCTCCTCCACATCCGCATCGCTTCTCGGAGAGAGGTGAACGAGTTAGCATGCTAGCAGCGGTTGGATGGCGGTTTTCCAAGGCTAAAGCGCATGTTCGTTTGACCCCGACCGGCCTGGTTTCCCGGCGGTGACTGCATCCATCCATTATGATGTTGTCGCTGAGGGCAAGGTCCTGCCCTGTTGAATGCTGGAGCAGGGGCTGCGCTAATGCCCTCCCGGGGCCGATAATAGGAGAATAATCCTCTTATTCATGCCTGAGGCCGTCTGTAGGAGCAGGACACCTCCTTCAGGGAGCGCCGAGACCCCACACTTGACGCCAAGCTGCCAAACCCCTATTTATTGTGTTAGCTGAGAGATGTGAAGCTGCTAGCATCCATTTAGCTATCTGAATTTCTGATGAGTGCTCTCAATGTATCAGAGCTGGTTTCTGTAAAAAGGGCTGATTGTGTTGTAATGAATGGGCTTGTGGTGATGCGAACAGCGTAGATGAAGTTCGCTGTGTGGGTTTTATGCTAATGGAGGCTTTTATACATGCTAGTTCACAGATTGGTGCTTATTCAGATCCAGATTCATTTAAAAACGCCACTGAGGAATGATTTTCAGGACATTCTGCTTGCATTAGCGGTCCTTAGATGTTGTGAGCTTGCTGATTGAATGAAATGTGATGAGAGAAAAAGACTGGGCGTTGTTAAGTGATGATTTGGACAAATTTGTCACGTCATGACACGTTGTAAATAAATTAACTTTTTTTTTTTATTAATCAAGTAAAAAGTTAATTTTATTGTTTAATAATTTTTATTTTTATTTTATAATAAAGTTTTATATTAAATATATTATTTTTAATATATTTCATTATATAATTTTTATATAATTTACGAGTGAATCAACTAAATAAAATAATAAAACTGCCTCAAATCAGTCTTGAATAGTCTTATTAAATACTAATATTTCATAACTGATTAATAGATAAATGTTAACATTAAAATAGACATTTTAATAAAAAGTGAGTATTTTTATTCAACATTTTTTAATTTTTATTAATAAAAAGTAAACATTTAATTGGTTTTTATATTATATATTTAAAGTTAATTATTAGTAATTAATCTTTTTTTAAAATATAAATGTACATAATATTATTAAAATGAACCTTTTGATAAAAAATACTTCTAATATAAAAACTAAATTGTAATATTTAATAATTATTTGTAATCTAAAATATTGTTTAAATTAAAATTTAATTAAACAATTGTTTATAATTAAACAATTACAATGTTTCATTACATTTTATTTTTTATGAATATTTTATAATTGTAAATATTACAATTTATTATTATACAAAAATAATCTTACATATTTTAATATGAAAGGGGTTTTTTTTGCTTATAAATTATGCTAAACAAGATTTTTTTGTTTACCATAGTATATGTATAATTATGCTGGAGTGCTATTTCAAAATGACTTCATTTCTGTAATCGTTTGTAATTCCCATCCTCATCCATAATACTATCATCAGACAGTTTTGTCTAGCAGAAAGTACAGCGTGTTTCAGAAGTGCAGGTCAGAAACAGAGACGGCTGGCGTCAGGAGAGTGAGGCTCTTAGCGGTGATGCTAGTCGCTACGCTAGAAAACAGGACACGGCAGGGAAAGTGAAGATCAATTCCCATAAAAGCCTGGTTTTACATGTTGGCTGTACTCGCTTTAAATCAGCCAGAAATTGAATTTGGATGAATTGCTTCCTGGTTCTGGTGATGTTTGCTGTTACCTCGCTCACACGTTTTAAGTGGTTTTTCCTTCCACTTTCTTTCGCGCCGTTTAAGTGCATGTTGAGAGTAAACAGTGATGGATACAAATCTTCAAATGGGATTTTGGGAAGGTGGAGGAAGCCGAAGCAGAAGTGAGAGAGAGTGCTTTGCTTTGATTTTTGACATTGAGAAAAAGTCGTAGGGATTGTTGACGAGCGGCAGGGTTTATCCACATCACATTATCAAGTCTTTAATTAATGCTAGATTATCACACAGCACATCCCCCTGGTTTTTTTTTTTGGTCCAGATTTACCTATCTACTGTACTTCACTGAAGAAACGGCCTTGAATATTGAAAAGGGTGTTATGTTTGCCTGCGTTCAGATTAACATTAGCATCAGAATGATGGTCTTTCTGAGACGAAACGCCACCACAGTGTCATCATTAGCAACGGGAGACTCATCATTTAAACAATCCTACTGGAAGATGTTTAGAAGACTAACTAACTAAATCTTGAAGATTGATTATGTAATGAAAGATAAGGACCAGATCAAATTATATTAAGAAATATATCAGGTATAGCCAATGTGTGTCCTCATGTTAAAACTCAAGAATAAGTTTAGACTCTTTTGCTATCAGTGTATGTGTACTCAAGGCTTATATATTAATATGCAACAATTTATTAATATTAAACATTAATATTATTAACTTTTTAATATAAAACTTTTCTATAGATTCAAAATTTCATTTGAACATTTATCATTTTAATTAAGACACATTTTTAATATTTAATTTTAATGTAATATTTTTTATATTCTTTAAACATTAAAATATTAAATGTTAAAAAAAAATATTTTTATTATAAGATGTTTTATATAGTTTTCACATTTTTGTATATAGTGAATTGAATTGAACTGAATTAAATTTTTATATTTAACAATGTTATCATTTGAAAAAAATGTTTTTAATGTAATGAAAAAATGTGCATAATTTTTCAATAAAATGTTATGTATAGATTTAAAATGTTGCATTTAATTTGAATTATATATTTAATCATATTAACATTAAAAAAAGTTAAAATAAAGTGAAAAATAAAAACAAATAATAATAATAATACAAAATATTAACTTTTAATGTTCTTTATATATATATATATATATATAGTAAACAAATTCCATTTTCCAAATTTGGTACAGTTATAGTTAAAATCCCATGAATATAATAATGATTTTCAAATGTTTTCATTCAATTTCAGTACGTATTTTCCATTATTACATTTCATTTCCATGTCAGCAATAAAATATGACAACAAATCGCTGAGAAATAGTCATCATATATGATTTGACTTTGTATAAACTGTATTTGTAATACTGTGAGATGGTTTTGCTGATTGCTGAAAGCTGATTGGCTGTCGTAACAGGTGGGCGTGGCTTCTCTCATTGGTTGGTCTGTGATTGTCTCAATGGATTGATGATGGTTTGTCTGTTTGTGCTGAACATTCCCTCACTTTTTAGGACTATTTATTTATGGTTACATTATTTTCATGACAATTAAAAAAAAATCTCATTCTTAGTTCCCATATGAAAAAATATCATATATGGTAAATGTAATTTGATGATGTTTTATTAACATATTTTTAATAATAATAATAATAAATGTTTTTTCATATTCAGTTATATTAATATATCCAATTTTGTAATGCTAATATTTTAAAAATTTGATTTTGATTTAAAAAAACATATTAATGCCATTTTTGAGGGGTTTTGTATTGTGTTGTTATTTTTATGACAACTAAGTACATTTTCTCTTCCTATTCTTACTGTAGAACTGTAATATGAACAGAATATTATTATGGCTGCTCATTAAAATAAAAAGTATTGTCCAAACGTAGTGAAATTGGTATTAAAAAAGGTTCATGGATACAACAATGAGAATGCAAAAGGATGCATTACAAACAATTGTCATGAAAGTAATCTTGCAATGGAAAAATGAAAAATGTTTGTCTTCATGCAAACAGTTCTGTTGTTGTTTTTTGTGTGTGAACGTGTTTCGGCTGTGTTTTGGTCTCTGTATCTGTGGGTTTTTTCACTCTTTCAGACTGGTTCTTTGTAGTTGGTCAAACACGATCAAAGAGAAAACGCTTGGCGTTCACATTTGGAACTGAAACGCAGTCCTCTTCAGGCCGTCCTACCTTGGGAGCAGCTCTTTCTAAATAAGTAATGGCTCTATTTGTTTGCTGTCGCAGCGGTGTATGTTCATAATAGAGGCTGAGAGGAATCTGGCAATAAAGCGGTGGTGTATAAATCAATTAGAGCTGAGGTAGATTCATATCTGGTGTCTGAGGCTGGAGTAACTCTCGCCATTACTCACAGCAGCTGATTGCATCCGGCCTTCAGAGCCACTTACTCTGGGCACCTTCCCTAAATGCCTCCAAGTTTCATTTCCACAAGAACAAAGATCACATCTGAGGAGGATCACGTGGCGCTAATTTATTTAAGGAGCTCGACGGGGTTTGCTGCTGGCCGGAAACGGGACGTCCTGAGTGATTGGGCGATTGAGCTGATCGAGATCTAGATCAGTGCTTCTCAACTGGTTTCACTTTAGGGGAAGTCGTGGCCTAATGGTCAGAGAGTTGGACTCGCAATCGAAAGGTTGTGAGTTTGAGTCCCGGGCCAGCAGGAATTGTGGGTGGGGGGAGTGCATGTACAGTTCTCTCTCCACCTTCAATACCACGACTTAGGTGCCCTTGAGCAAGGCATCGAACCCCCAACTGCTCCCTGGGCGCCGCAGCATAAATGGCTGCCCACTGCTCCAGGTGTGTGCTCACAGTGTGTGTGTGTGTGTGTGTGTGTGTGCACTTTGGATGGGTTAAATGCAGAGCACGAATTCTGAGTATGGGTCACCATACTTGGCCGTATTTCACGTCATGTCACTTTACGATACAGATTGGGTGCCAAGTGGTCCAACAGAACCAGAAAACCTCCATTTATTTATTTATATATTGTTTTAATTTGAGTAATTTAGTACACCAAGTTTTTTTAAATATTTTTAGTTTTAATTTAAATTTTAATCTTTTAGTACTTTTGTTGAGTTTTTGCCATTTTAATAAATTATTTATGTCTATTTTATTTTTACATTTTAGATATTTTAGTACAAGATTTTTTTATATTTCTTAATATTTATATATTTTTACAGATTTTAATTTAACAGTTTTTGCCATTTTAATGTACTTTTATTAACTTGTATTGTAGTTTCAATTATTGTATTACATTAAGTTTTTTTTTTTTTAGTTTACATCTTTATTTTACAATTAAATATTTAAAGACAAAAATTTTGTCCAAACTGATCCTCTCTAGAATGAGTTTTACATTTTTGAATCATATTTTTCTTCTTTCTTTCTTTTTTATTTGTTTGACATATTGACATTTCCATGACATTTTAACCACATTTTCTGTGCCTATTTTTTATTTTCAGATAGATTTCATTACTGCAATATAAAGAAAATATATATATATATTTATTTGCATAGGGAAGTACTTGCACTTTATGATATTATTAATTCTATAAAATACACTGTTAAAATACATTGTTACAAGAAGGAAAATGACACCTTTTTAAAAAATGTATGGAAAGCATTAACATTTGTGGTAATCAACAAACGATACAAGAAGGTTACTCCTTTCTTTGAACGCCATTTATATTATTTTATGATTTTATCAGTTAGCGACATATTCTCACAGCATTCGGCATAGTTTCCCCTCAGAAAGCAGCAGTGATTGAGCCCTGACCTGTTAGCTGAGATCAGCTGCTCTTGAATATCAATCTGTGAACTTCCTGACTCAATATATGTATTTCTGAAAACGGCAGGCGGGTTTATCTTCGCACCCCGCTCTCTTTCGCCGTGTTATTTGCCTCCACAATCTCCTCCGAATGATCTGAGATAGGTTCGCGCCCCGAGAGCGGGAAAAGAGCGCGCCAGAATGTCAACGGCTTCGCGCAGATTTAAACGACCGCGGGCTTTTCATTTGGATAAAAGCCTCCAGATCCCATTCAAACGGTCCCTCTTCTGCAGATAATGCAGATGTTGTCTCTGCAATCATCATTATCTCGCCGTGGCTCTCGCGGGCGGGTTATTTACAGGGCTTTTGATCCGCAGTAATGTTTTAAATTCGCCATCAAAGCCGCTATTTATCCACGGACGGCGGTATCATACGGCTCGTTTCTAATGAGGTTGGATTAGCGTGGATGATCCGGCTCTGGTCCGGCGTTCCCGAGGTCAAAGGCAGCCTGGAATTCCGCGCCACAAATCCGCCAGCGAGTAGATCGAGTCATAATAATAAACTAAATGACCCCCACCGCTCGAGCAGGATAAACACAGATTATGTGTGTCATGTATATTCATAAGAAACCTCTGATTAATTTAATGCTGGCTTGTTGATAATGCGGATTTATAATGTGTGTGTATATATATATATATATATATATATATATATATATATATATATATATATTTACATGCATCACCATTATTATTATTGTTAAAAATATCAATGATTTAAAATAATATTAAAATATCATTTAAAAGATTTAAAAATATTTATATCATTAACTGTTAAATTAAAATAATAATTATTTCAAAATGTAAAAAAAGAATAATTAAAATGTAGATTCTTCTTCTTCTTATAATTATTATTATTGTGATATTTTCCCTAACAAGCACATTTTACAGACAACATCTATTTAATAATAATAATTACAATAATATAAAAAAAAACTTTTAAACTGTTATTCAGTAATGATACATTATCCTGTTAAGACATAATGTTAAATGAAAAATTTTTCTAAAATGTACAAGATTTGTCATAATGTACTTTACAATTTTTTTTTTATTGTTCAGTTAGTTAAAAATTTGGGAGTAATTTTGACTGTATCTCGTTTTATGTAACATTTTTGAACGAAATGCTGAATTGCGTTTTTGTATCCTAAAAATTATATATGAGGTGGAAATGATATGAAAACCAAGAAAAATATAAGCAAATATTGCATTTTAAAGTCACAGTACATAAACATTTTATTTAATTGTGTGTATGAATTTAATAAATTTTTTACGTACTGTGACTTTAAAACGCGATATTTGCATATATTTTTCTTGGTTTTCTTAACATATTTCCATCTCATATCTCATTTTAAGCTCTTCGGAAGCAGTTGTTTCATTGGCAAACAAGAACAGTAACTTTTGATATATTTTTATTGGTGGCAAAATTGTTTGTTGTTGTCTAAATGACGTCACAACAGCGGGAAATATTACGTAAACATGACATAAATCCTTTTCACACCATAAATATTTACTTTTTACAATTAAATTTGTTACTTTTACAAAACAAAACGGAAAACCAATTCACAAAACAAACAAACACCTGTATGGTATTAGATTTTCCAGGTTTTCCAGGCTCTCCGGACATGAGCGATTAGGCGTTGGCCCGTAAACAGGTGTGGAGCGACTGGTTTATCGTTATTAATCCATCGTGTCCATTCCTCCGGCTGCGATGCATCTGCGGCCGAGAGCTCTTCCCAATGTCACCATGTCAGCCAAGGGCAATGAGATTACTCTGATTAAAAAACTCACAATAATTAATTTTTTTAGGGATTCCAGCTTTTGAGAGCTGGGTAATGAGGCGGATCATGAGGATGCGCTTAAGATCTGCTCATTTGGACTGCAGTCCTTGAGCTACAGCTGTCTGATTCAGCCGTCCAGATCAACAACAACAAGAACTGGCAGGCCGAGCTGTAATTATTATTTTGCAGTTATAGAAAAGCTGGCTGTTTTTAATGGAGAGCGGTGGCACTTATCTGGCCAGAACAGGCCCGCTAATAAAACTCAAGTCGAGATGGAGAGATTTATTCCTGGAGAAAACAAGAGTGCTTGAAATGAAGGAGTGAATCCGTCTAGTTGCTGTATTTACACGCTAAAGATCATCAGAATAAGTAATGTTATATTTTACTTATTTGTAGTATATTATTACATTTATATATATATATATATATATATATATATATATTTGAAGAGTTTATTTGCTAAAACAGATAACTCTTATCTAATTCGTTCTGTTTCATTTTCAAAAACTCTAGTTTTTTATTATGTAATCATGTTTTTATTGTGTTAGCTGTAATTTTTAGTTATTTTTTTAACTTAATCAAGATAACCCAACTGCAGTTGGCTGAGATTCATTGGAATACACAATGAAAAAACACAATGAATTTATCTGTTTTTGCAAATTCACTTTTCATATATATGTGTAATTGAGATTGTTTGAGGTCATATGAAGATCTGTGACATTTGACTGTAGATTTTGGTTTTTCTTGGCCAATATGAGCAAGTTGTGAGATGACTGTTGTATATGGAGGAACACAGACGTCTTCATGAATGCCGTTGCTGTATTTGAGGAGCAGTTTTTGAGGATTTCTCCTGTTCTTCAGCAGGAGCTCCAGTATCCGGATGACAGCGTCAGGCAAACGTTCCCAGGAGTGCCGATGAAAACACACGAGCCATAAGTTTTGCCTGACTTTGGAGCGAGGATCTATTTATCCGGTAACTGAATCAATTTGCTCTTCATTGTGCTGTGACCTCTGGGGCTTCGGCTCGATGCGGTCGCCACAACACTCCCAAAGTCACCCGCGCACTTACTGCAGATCTGCTTTCACATCCATCTGAGCCGCTTCACTGCCGAAAACACACATTTACACACTCTGACTTCTGTTAGCGTTATAAAAATGGATATTATATATATATATTTTTTTACAAATCAAATGAACAATTAACTGTTAATTAATATAACTATTAATATTAAATAAACTATTATTATTATTTATATTATTATTATTATTATGTATTGATATTACTATTGTTTTTAAACAATTAAGTACATTTTACACACAAATTCTCTTTTCCTTAATGCAAAAAAACAACAACAATTGTCTCATTCTTGTTACTGTAATACAATAATGAAAAATAATCACGTGTAGATACAACTTTAATTGAATTTACAAAATTCTATTTCCAAAAGATTCTAGTTACATTCTTTATTAAATAATATATATGTTTAAGAAATTAGAATTCAAGGGTAAAATGTGTTTAATTATAAATGAAAATGTGCGTTGAGATGCAAACTTTTATTATTTATTTTTATACAAAAATTTGTATATTATTTTAGGCTTGAAATCATTATTCAACAATTATTGCATTTATAATTAATAAATTGTTAATGTACATATTTCTTTATTTTTATTTTCTTGTATTAGCAAATAATCATTGTTTGTATTATGAATTATAGTCTTTATAATGCATTTTTTATTATTAAAATTTTTATTGTTAATTTGTAAAAAAAAAAAATTTGATTCATAAATTAATAAATGAAATATTTAGTGGAAAATTGACCTAATATAATAACATGAATTAATTATATTAATGTTGCTATATATATATATATATATATATATATATATATATAAAACAAAATTAATGTAATTTTAATTTTATTTTATTTTATTGTTAAATTGACCTGTGCATGTGTAGACTTTTCAGTTCAAATTTATTCTATTATTGTTGTTGTTGTTGTTATTATTAATAATAATAATAATTATTATTATTATTATTGTAATTAGGCTTATTATACTTTCATTAGCTTATAATAATTTGTTAAAACACAACCGTTTTTAGAGTTATATTTCATTTTATATATATATATATATATATATATATATATATATATATATATATATATATATATATATACATCTCCAAGCTTCAAGTTGAGTGCTGCTGACTATATACATATATATATATTTAATCCTCCTGAAGAAGAGTAAAATGGGTGCAGGATGTGTTCCTCCCTCTTTTCCCATCACGCATGTTCTTCTGAAAGCATGTGCCGTGCTCTTCCTGCGCTCCAAAGAAGCCTCTTGCACACTGTTTTTCATCACGCTTCCACCATCTCCCGATTTACCCTGCACCATGATGCTCGGCCATCTGTCGCGCAGTGACCATTTCCCATGCCAGAGTTTTAGTGGGGCCCTGAGAAAACCGGCTACATTTAGACTCTTATTAGCGCGCCCTCAAGTGCGCGACACATTGCGGTACATCACAGCCCCTCGTACGGCCCGCCGTCCTCTCCTTACACAGAGGCTAATGTACTGTCACGTCCCCCGGCAGGCTAGCGTTAGCGTTAGTTCACAGCTATGCTATATTCAGCCTGATTGATGAAGCGTCTGAGGGAGGGGGTGTCCGCTGCGAGGGAGCGCGTGTGCGCTAAATAAATCTCGTAAATTAAACAAATTCCCAGAATGGGGCACTGTCTTGTTTTGGCAGCCGAGGCTGAGAGGGTGCTGTGCGGCCCACCCTCCCTGCCCCGAGGCCTTGTGGGACATCTTGCGACACTCAGCGGTTATGATTGGGTAGTCTCGAATTAAAGCGTCCCGTCAGGACGAGGAATCATGTCCACCTGCTGGCTGGCTGGCTGCTTGTTGTGGAAACCACGTCCCGAAGGAGGCTGAGGCTCATCTATGGGCCGGGAGAGAGGGAGAATGAGCTGAGAGATAAAGGACAAAAAACTAGCTAGAGCTCGTTTCTGACAGCGCTACACGAGCGTGAAAGTCATGCATTTGCAATGAATTGAGGAGCTTAGAAGTTCATTGGACATTTTCGAAGTGAGGGCACTTGGTTTTGAGTATTTATGTAATGCTTCTGAAATCATAATATGACGAAGTTATGCATTGTAGCATGCAACAGGATTTTAGGTTTACTGTTAGTGTTGCTGTTTACTGTTGCGTATAAATTATAAGATATAAATTTGTTGGACATTTTGAAAGTGGGGACTTTTGTTGTGTTTTTGCATTTTAAAATGAGTCTACAATCCATGACATGACATATTATGACATAATATTCATAATTATACTGTAACAGGATCTCAAAGTTGCATAGCTGTCGCATTAGCGGTAAATTAGCAAAGGTAAAAAGTTAAAAAGCCACAATAGTTGACTTTGTGTGGCAAAATATGTGTAAAAATCATAATACAGAACAATTATGATTTGTAGCAAAACATAATTTCCTGTTCGTTGCTGTTAGCAGTACATTAGTGAAATTACAGATTCGTTTTAAAAGCAAGTACACTTGACTTTGTGTGTTTTTGTGTTTCAAAATATGTCTGCAATTCATAATGTTACAAGAAGTGTGCATTGTTTTGGAACAGGAGTGCAAAGCCTCATCACTGTTATACTTGCAACAGATTCTAGAAAGTGTCATTTTGATATTCATTTTAAGACACTGGAGATTCGATTTTGTGTTTGTGCTTTCTAAAATGAGTTTGCAATTCATAATATGACATTTTTGCATTGTAGCCCAACAGGAACTCAAAATTTTGTTACTGTTGTGTTTGCGATAAACTAGCAAAAACTGCATTTTGCTGAACTTTTTAAAACATTGGACACTTGATATTGTGTTCATTTGCATTCGAAAATGTGTTTGCAATTCATAACACAACACAAGTACAAATTGTAGCGCAGTAAGAGGTCAAGTTCCTGTTACTGATGTGTCTGCGGTAAACTAGTGACAATGGCAATCTGTTAAAATTTCAAAAACAAGGGCAATTGATTATGTGTTTTTGTGTGCTGAAAACAGTCTTCAATTTATATTACGATACAAGTATGCATTGTTTTACAACTGGACCTCAAAGTTTTGTTGATGATGTATTTGCGATAAGCTAGCGAAAAATGGCATTTCATTCAATGATGCTTAATTGTGTGTTTGTTTTGCGTTCAAAATGTGTCTACACAAGTATGCATTGTAGCCGCAACAGGAGCTCAAAGTCTAAATTAGCAAAATTAGCTAAATTATTCATTAACCTTTTTATTAAGTGGGGATGCTTGATTTTTTTGTGTGATTTTTGCCTGAAGTATGCGTTGAAAAGCAACCAGATCTGAGAGTTTCTTTACTGTTGTTAGCGATAAACTAGCAAAAAAATTTCATTGAATGTTTTAGAAGCAAGGAGGTGTGTATTTGTGTTACAATATGTGTCTGCAATTCATAATGTGTCACAAATATGCATTATCGCACAACAAAATTTCTAAACGTTTGAAGCTTGATTTTGTGTTGCATTATAAAAAAAGTGCATGGCACAAAATAATTATGAATTGCATGGTCAAAGTCTTGTTATTGTGTTTGCAATAAACCAGCAAAAGTGAAATTTCATTGCGCATTTTAAAACATTCAGTGATTCATTTTGTATTTTAATATGATGCTAGTATGTGTAGCACAACAGAAGTCCTTTCATTGTGGTGTTTTTGTGATAAAGTAGCGAAATTTTTTATTGAACATTTTAAAAGCAAGAACATTTGATTTGATGTTTTTTGTATTCCAGAAAGTGTTTGCAACACAACAGGGACTCAAAGTCCTGTTAACGTTGTGTTTGTGATAAATTGGCATATAATATGCCAATTTTGTTGAACATATAAAATAAGCAACAATTGGTTTTAATGTTTTTGCATTCTATAATGCGTCTGCAGCATAACAAAGTCATGTTAATGTTTATGATAACTAGTGATATTTCGATGATCTTCTTGTCCTCATTTCATGTGATCACAACTGAAAAAACTGCTGGAAATGGTGAAAGCAGTGTATCGATCTGCTCTTGTGTTGACTAGTAGATGGTCACTCTTGCACTCTTGCATCTTCAGAAAGCTGCAGTCTTTGCTCTGAACTCAGGAGGCAGAGGTTCATTTGACAGTCCTTTTCATAATCTTTCTTTCTTTCTCCTCTTTGCTCAAGGTCCTACCGAGGCAGCTGAAGAAAACGCCACTAAAAACAGCCGAAGAATGAAGCAGAAGGAATATTAAAAACAGCAGAGAGGTAAAAACCTTCATGAGATCAAACACTCTTTCAACTTATTTACTTTCTGTGAAAAAGTTTTAATTCATGGTCTAAGTATAATACATTTGTATAATATATATGTATAATATTTGTCAAATTTGTGTATGTGTGTGATTTAATATTTAACTTCATTTTAATGAATTGGCAAACATAATTTTGCTATTGTTTAATATTAATTGTCATTTTTTTTAAATAATAATTTAAACATGAAGAAAATAGGCCATTAAACAGATATTTAAAACATACCGTCTTTATGTTGTGTCTACTTTCATTTAAGGATTGAATGCAAATAATTGCAATAAAAAAAAGTATACAAATTTTAATGTTAGGTGGAATTAATCGTGATTAATCGCGATTAATTTAAGAAAATGTGCAATTAGTAAAAAATTGTAATCGATTGACAGCAATAATGTATGCATATATGTATATATATATATATATATATATATATATATATATATACTGTATATATGCTGTATATGTGTATATATATAATTACTCTGTGTAAAAAACTGACATCAGTACAGGCTTAATGTGTGTATTCATGTGCTTTTATGTGATATAATGCACTTTTATTCACTCTTTGAGGTCAATTGTTTTTGCAAGTGTTTTATTTGGATTGATTTGGTTCAGAAAGGCAGCTTTTGGCATCTGTGACACACATTAGAGGTGAAGTGTTAATTTTGAGTTGTTTCAGCTCTTCGGTGATCTGTTTTTAACAGCGGTACTCGAGTGTGTCCTTGCTGTCTGCTCTCATTGACTGGAGTTCAGCCTGGAGTCTGCGGCGTCTTACAGGCCAAACGGCCCGATTATTTGCGCTCGCCGCCGGTTTCTTTCCATCAAGCGGAGAGCAGAGCAGGTCGACGCATGCAGACTCGTATCCGCAGGCTGTTTGAGACGCTGAGAGGTGAGATACGGCAGTGAAGCTCATTTCTGCTCTCCCTCGCGCTGGGAAACAGTCTTTATCTGTACGTGTGAATCTGTACGGATGACACAGATCATTGAACTTGAAAAACGCTTCCTTTTGAGTCTCGTTTCTGTAATATGTTGTTCTCTTTCGGATGAAATTGCAGTTAAATAAAGCTATTAATCTTTGCACCGCTTTCGCATTACCTCTATGGCTTCGGCCTCGTCCTGCAACTTTAAACAACACTGCAGTAAATCAGCATGAAATAAATGTACCGTATTTTCCGGACTATAAGTCGCACTTTTTTCATAGTTTGGCTGGTCCTGCGACTTATAGTCAGGTGCGACTTATTTATCAAAATTAATTTGACATGAACTAAGAGAAATGAACTAACAGAAAACATTACCGTCTCCAGCCGCGAGAGGGCGCTCTATGCTGCTCACTGTGCTCATTGCTCCTGTAGTCTACACTAAGCAGTATAGAGCGCCCTCTCGCGGCTGTAGATGGTAATGTTTTCTCTTGGTTCTTGGTTCTAAATAAATGCGACTTATAGTCCAGTGCGACTTATATATGTTTTTTTCCTCATCATGGCGTATTTTTTGACTGATGCGACTTATACTCAGGTGCGACTTATAGTCCGAAGAATACGGTACATTTAATTATTGGATAAAAACATTTGTTACTAGTTTTTGAAAATAAAATATCAAATTATTTAATTTCAGCTAGTGGCCAAAGCTAGTTATTTTTCATTTTAATTTACTCGCTGTATTAAAATAACAAAAAATAAAAATGAAACTATGTAGATGAACTAATATTTCAATAAAAATAAATGTATTGTAAAAATAAATATCAAATGAAAACAAAAAAACAAAAAATACAAATTCAAAATATATTTTAAAATTCTAATAAAATATTTAAAAATTAAACAGAACATAAAAAGCAAACAATATAAAAATACATACTAAGAAAAACTAAGACATTTGAAAAAAACTAATATAATAATAATAATAAGCAGAAAATATAATACATGTAATAGATTGAAATAGAATCTCAGATAACGAATTATAACTAATAGTAAAATAACGGTTTATATAATTTCATGGTGTTTGCGAATCAAAGCCACATATCTTCTCACGTCTTCAGCTAATATCTTTCAGACAGAGCACCTGTCGTGTTCATGAAGAGGATCGTTTTGTATTCATGTGATGTCTATAATCAGTCTTTCTCGCCGTTATTATCACATACGCCTTTCTGTTTGTGCGTTTGCTTGTGTTCAAGCCCTTAATCAAATCTAAGCTATCAAATATCAAAATCAAATGATATATGTGATGTTGTGTAATCTAGAGACAATACTCTTTCTTCCCGTGGTCCTCTGGTTCTGCGTGCCGTTATCTGTGAGTGTGTCTGAAGTGAAGTTCTGATCATATCCGGACTGCAGGCTCTGATCCGGCTCTGAATGCTGCAGATCTGCTCTGTCAGACCGAGTTAGAGACGCTCGAGGGCCCAGTGCATTGTGGGCAAATCCTCTTGTGTCCAGGGCGGCTCTGTGCAGGCGTGGGATCCGCAGACACACGGGCCTGTTTGCTTTGACCCGCCATTGTGTTAGCCCACAGGACTTTAGTCCTAAACACACCGACACAGATTATTTGCTTAAAATGACATTATTTTATTTATTGTATATTGTGCAAAATATTCATTGATTATTTTTACTAGTTTTATATTTTACCTTTTAACTCTGTATGCAATACACATATATTTTTCTTGTATTATAAATAATAATAATAATAATAATAATAACAATAAACATTTGATACACATATGATATAATTGTACACTAATACATTTTTATATAATATTAATAATATTAACAATAATAACAATATTTATTATGATTATTGTTATAATAATATATAATAATAAATATAAGTTTTTTTAAGTATTATGATAAGTATGAAGATAAAATAATAATAATATTAGTAGTATTAATAATACAATAACAATAATAGTAATAATAATGAATATTATATTATATTGTTTTGATGTGGCTTTTGTGAATATATATGCTATTAATGAGTAAATATAAATATTAATATATTTTATAAAATAATAATAATAATATGTATTATTATTATTACTATTTTTAAATGTATCACTAACTTATAAATATCTGTATATATATATATATATATATATATATATATATATAATTTTTATGATCTGTTTTATTTTACATTCATGCATTGGCAGACACTTTTATATAAAAAAAACAACTTAAATTGCATTAATTTTATTTCCTTGTTTTTAACGATATATTTCTGCCTGTATTAAACATTACACATATATATCAAACATCAGTTGTATCGCCTAGCCTTATGTGTCTCTACGAGAGCGAGTTAGTAGCTGCCGCTCTTTATATGCTGAGTGTTTGTACGAGACGAATCTCGTGATATAGATGGTGAGTGTGCGTGTGTCAGGCTGGAGCAGATATGTGCTGATGCGTTCCTGGCGGTGTGTTTGCGCTGCAGTGCTGCGGTGTAGCAGCCCTCTGACCTGCTGGGTAAACAACCAGAGAGTCTCTGACTCCAAATAAGGCCAGCACATCCACGGCACAGAGCGGCGGCAGCCTGCCATCCTCCACACACACACACACACACACACACGTCTCCTGAGCTCCCCTTTCTTTCCGTTACTGTTTTTTTTCTGCAGCCCGCCTGCTCTCCTTGCATGGTTTATGAAATGAAAATCCTGTCATCATTCATTCACCCTCACGTCACTCCAAACCCTATGAATTCTTTCTTCTGTAAAACGCAAAATGAGATATTTGGCAGAATGTTCATGCTGCTCATTTCCAAAAAAATGTAAATAGAGACCAGTGCCGTCAAATTTCAGACAGGACCATAAAAATTTAACGTATGTGAGTTTGAAATGTAGTTCATATGAGTTATGCTCTACATTTCTGATGTCATATGAATTATATTTTAGCAATTTGCCATTTGTGCACATTCAAATCTTGAAACAGGAACATTTTACACCAACAGTGATATCAGTAATAGCTGATTACACCAAGGTCAGGGTAACAAATGTAAACTGAAACTAATTAACATTTATGTTAGTTGAAATAAAAGAAATTGTGATTATTAAATGAAAAACGTCAAAAGAGCAATTCAATTTTTTATTTCGTTTAATAAAATATAAAATAAAAATGAATGCAATCAAAATTTTTATATTTAAAACAAACAAAAACTAGTGAAATTTACAAAAGCACACACAATAACTAAAAAATATAGAAATAAAAGGCATTTAAATAATACAAAAATAACCATGAATTACACTAATTTGATTATGTAAGTGACATTTGAGAACTGATATATTCTTATAATAACTGATAGTATTTTAATGATAAGTCATTCAATATTCTAATAATAATTGATTTTGGTCTGTCCCCAAGCTTTTGTATAATGTTTGAAAGCTGGGAATATGGTTAAAATGATGTATATTTTCATTTAATATTTCATTTTTCCTTTCTTAAGATAAATACAGTTTAGTGCAGTCACTCGATGGTTGTTTTTGTGTGGAAAAGAGGGGGAAAAATCTGCTCTAAATCTTCTTTTGTGTTCCTTGGAAGATAGAAACCCGTCTGGCTTTGAAACGATGTGAGGGTGAGTGTATTTTTAGGTAAACTATTTCCAAATTCATTCTCCTCCTCTACCTGACATTCCTTTTCTTTCAGTCTCTTTGGCACCGTCTGAAACACATTGCCTTTGTGCTTCTGCACCTCATAAGATGCATGTTGTTTGGTTTTTTTGCTTTTAGTTCTGATAAATGCTTTTGCCTTTTAGTCCTTTAAGAGTCTTTCTGCTGTTATCCTGCAGAGAAACAGACCGCAGGCATCCCTGAGTGTCGTATTTCACATTGTAGACACGCCCACTTGTTCCACTGACCGTTTACTACAGAAAGCACAGTACATCTCTATCTATTTTAGCATTTGAACCTGCTTTCCCTCTGGTCCTGTGAGGGAGGAATGACCTCACCCTTGCATCTTTTGAAAAACAGTCATATTCTCTTTCATTCAAAAGCGACAAGACGGTCACGTTTAATATTTATGATAGCGAACACGAATGACCTCTCCTTTCACTGTGAATATATAGAACCCTTTGTGTGTGTGTGTGTGTGTGTGTGTGTGTGTGTGTGTGTGTGTGTGTGTGTGTGTGTGTGTGTGTGAGGACTGTCTGTAATGAATTCATAATCTCTGCAGTGGGTCTTTGTAGATTCCTATCAGGCAGCAGATAAGACAGCACAGTTGCACTCTAATAGCTGTCAGTCTGCTTTCCTTCCTTACTATGGATCAGTTCACTTTCAGTAGACAAATACACACATATACACACACACACATGAGATGGGCTGTGTATTCAGAGGCATGTTCTCCACATAGTGGATCTAAAGATAAAAGCTTCTGCATTTTCTGTCGATGGAGAGACTGCATTTCTGTAGCGTGTTGAAAGAAGGTCCCCCAAGGCTCTGTACGAGGCCCCTTAATATTGATGCGTTTTTCCCCCAAAACTCGACGAGCATCAGCCCCCATCGTTTTTCTCACTGTCAAACACGCCCAAAGTTTTGAAAGCACCTCAGAAAGGCAAAGTTTTTTTTGGTAAGTAGCTTCAAAGTTGCCTCAGAAAAACAAGCATTAAATACAGTGCAATCTTTTGTGCCCTGAAGCTACTCATGCTAGCTATTAAAAATGATTGTGACACTAAGCAGTGCTTTGTGAGTTAATGTTGTTTGTTTATTAGATCCACATATGCTTAACTGAATTAAGCTTTGTATAATGATTTGCTTATTATTTGAAAAGTTATCTTCTAAAGAAGTTCATATTATAGTTATAATAAAGCTATTTTTGCAGGTCCTTAGTTCTAATGCGCCACGTTTTGACCTAATTATATATCTGACCACATATTGGATTTAAAGAGAAATCAGCTCCATGATAACAACATAAACTTATTATATAGTTCTACATAGACATTTCTAAACCACACACTAAAAAAGTGCAGACGAACACACTTCCAGAATACAATGCTCATTATGGTCTTATGGATCGGGCTTGTCGAGTGGTAAGTAATCTTTATCATTTCCCCCAGCATCCTCAAATGGCTCTTTAGCCCGGCTGAAATTTACAATGCTAAGCTATCTGCCACCAGGAGAACGTGGGACACGCTATAGCGCTCAATTTATAAGCCTGATTAAACTAGGCAAGCGTGAGGAAGAAACATGAGGCAAATCAACATAAAAACACAGCGATGCTTTTCGCGGCGTTCCCGCTGATTGGGCCTCGGCCCTTTATGGTGGTAGAGATCACAGTAGCCCTTAAATAAAGAGAAAAATGCATGTAAACAATACTCCAGGGTGTCTGTGTAGAGTATGAGTTATTGCACTAGGCCTTTGTTCATTGTTAGGTGCTGTAATAGGTGTAGGCCTTTGAAATACAGTGTGTCAAGACAATATGTATTGTGATACTTAGTTTATTCGTTCATCATTTATTGTCATTAATAAAACCCAGGCTGACTCTGATAAACAAACATTTAATGATGTATTTTTCAGTAAGATTCAGTCAAATGCATTTAGGAGCTGTCAGTTGCATTTGACATTCATATGAATTTCAGTACACTGTACATACATAACAATACCCTTTGCTTTTTTTCGAATGCATATTACTGTTTGACATTTCTTTACTGTTTGGGTTTTCCTTAAATCATAAAATTATCTGTTCCTTACAGACTATGTAATTAATTTATTTATTCATTTTATTATTGTTATCAAGTAATAAGTAATAATGTAAAATCAGTCTGTCATTATCACAAAATAAATAATTAAATACATGGGCTAAAAAAATATTAAATATGTACGCTTGTAAAACACTTTGACTAAATGAATCTGTACAGGGGCAGTTTATTCCCTCTCGTGTCTTATTATTTTGGAGGTGGGATGGTTTTAGTGAGGGGGTTTCAAATGTCAGAGCAGCTTATCTGTGCGCGCTCATTCACTACGGATTGGTGACGTGAACGCGCAGAGGCCTCCCCCAGCCTGCTTCACTGTTTTTGGGGAGGGTGCGCGGGAGAAAAGGGGGGGCTAAAGAAAGCCCTACCAAACTGCCCCTACCCCCAGTCGAAGTCCGAGACCTGAAAGAAAAGAATCCGATCCAGCTCTGGGACGCGGTGGCTCGACCGACTTTTAAAGCACGTTTTGAAGCGCGTCCGTGGAGTCTCGTGCGCTCTTGGAGAGTTTACGCACGGACGCCGTCGACATGGCACGGAGAACTGTTTTCTCCCGTTGAAAACTTCGCGTATCCAAGGAGTTATTTGGATTTTTCCTTCTGTTTTACATGGATGCAACATAGGACGCTTTAAGAGGAACTATATGGTCGTACCGCATCTGCATCGATCCGAGATAAAGTTACTTGGACACTATTGTAAGCAAACGTTTTTTTTTATGGCCAATTTAAAACCTAAAATAATTAATGCAGACTTTTAACTTTTTTATACAATTTTTGTTCTTTAGCTATAATTATTTAGAGGTTTTATTGGTAGAAATTGTTGATTTCATTGTATCTATATAATCACATTGTGTCTATCGAGATGTTTTTGTGCGTTATGTGATTTTTTTGGCGACAGAAGTTGTAGTAATTAAGTCTAACGGTTTTGATACGGCTTTTTGGGCTTTGTATTCCTCATGTTCTACTTGGGGATTTTTGTGACAATTTCATTAGCGCAAAAACTTTTCGAGTTCATATGAGGAGTGATTATAAACAAAGTTGATGGCATAATTTTCATAGAGGACGTTTGAAATGTTGCATCTCTTCTGTTTGGGTTCCCTATGACCCACAGTTTAAAAATACGACGAAATCCGGTGAATGGACACAACGTGTCTGTTCACTTTTGGCAGTTTGGATTTGTTTTATTGTATTTTTGGGTGGGCTTGAAGCATGACCCCAATGAGTAGTTGAAGCATTTTTTGAAAAGTGTTATGCTTGCTTTGTGGTACAGTAGAGTCTTAATGCTTTATTAATATCTATATAATAATAATAAAAAATGGGATTTTGGTTGAGTTACTGGAATGCAGTGTGAGTTTCAAAAGAAAGCAAGGTTTATTTTGTAAAATGGTTACTGATGTTTTTCAAGGTTTCGAAGAAAAAGACAATAAAGTCAAAACCAGATAATGAGGAAAATTGGAAAGTAACTTTCTGGAGGTTTAAAATAATGGTCTCATTGACATTTGCTGCTAATGCTGAGTTTATAGAGTAGACAAAAAAAACACATTACACATTTTTGCATTATGGTTTTGAATAGAAAGCGTGAAAAAGTAATTACTCTAGAGAATATTGATTCTTTTCACCAAGTGTCTTTCTAGCAAAGTTTTTATATTAAGGATTTTCTCCCTTTGTTTCTGGCAGATACATGCTTGTCTATGACTTGTGCTTTCTTTCAGCTAAGTTGTGCCATGGCCTGCTGAATATAGCAGTTTACTTTCATTTGAAAGTATATGTGTTCATATAGTAAAGGTTTGAGCGAGACTGAAGCAGGAAAGCGTAATGCAGGTATTGTCTTGATTCGTTTAGTCACAGATCATGCAGGGGTCATTAATCACTTTAATGTGACTTCAGGGGCCCCGTATCAGAATGAATCCAGACTAAAGTGATCTGGTTCTACTTTTTTTTTAGAAAATGTTGGCTGAATAGTTCGCTTTGATCTCCAAGAAATTTAGATTTAGACTTTGTTGACATCTCATCTAATAAGTTTGATGGCAAAGAACTACTCTAGGAGCTATTTCGAAAAGGACAGCCATCATTAATCCTTTCATGAAATATGTAAAAGCTTTTTAAGCATTAATGGGTAAAAAGTTTTTTTTTTTCAGTCTTTATTCTGTGTTGCAACTTGCAAACTCACAAGTTTGCTTTAGTTTCTAAATGCCACTAATTGGACGATTTATCATAGCTGATCGCTGTCAGATCTTGAGAGATGCTAAGACAAATGCGTAGGAATGTAGCCAAACAGAAGCCGTTAGCCGTGACTGTGGTCTATAGACCTGTAGTTTCGCTCATTTTTCTTATGCAGGCTAAGCAATAACAAACAAGAAATCAATGAAGTCAGGTGGTGTCAGAATGAAGGAATTTTTCAACTTCGTTTGCTGAACTAACTTTGATTTCCCGTGTGCACTCCGTGTCACCTCTGGACGAAAAGTTAATTGGATTGAGCTGAGGATATGAGTTCTGGTGAAATGTCTTTTGTAAGGTGTCTTCCCCAAGGTTTTGAAATTTCATTTCTGCGAAGTTATTCCTTCTGGTGTCGTTTTTGTGTTTTCCGACACTTATCGCTGTAACCTTTTTTTCCCCCATTTTAAATAGGGATCAAAGGACAATACCTCAGAGAGATTCTGGCCACGCAATGCCAAAATAAATATTCTCCTGACATCAGCGAGAAGAGAAGGGCAGCGCTTTTGCAGTTGCTTGCGTTACAGATTTAGCCCTCTTATTTGTGTGAGCTAGAGTAGCTAATGATCACTCTAAATATAAAGTGTGCCATGCTTTAATGAGCAGTATCTCTCTTGGATTTAGTTTTCTTTCAACATTGGAGATCTTACAGCACTTGCTAAAGTACCATTTTATTGAATTATGTTCCGCACAGCCTTGTATTCAAAGGCGCCATGGATAGATTTAGTGCAGGAAATGCTAATGGAGTGGCAGAAATATCAAAACAACAATTATACAAAAAGCTCCCTCTCACGGTGGTTATTGTAACCCGTGTACACCAATGTGATCGTAGTCGCAGATAAAATTAGGCGAGTTTGTGTAACAGGGAGAGAAGTGCAATTATCAGCTTTGGTTTTGAATGGCAGATGCAGCAGTGGCGGTAATGGCAGCTGCGCTAGAGCTCCTCACATTATCAGCAGAAAAGGGAGGGGAAGAGAGATGTTCACCAGAGCCTAAGCTCTGCCAACTAATTGTGTTTATTCCTCTTAATTTGTCCCGAGTGCTAAATCGGTGCTCTTCAGCTCATGGTGGGTGCAATTTGTCTGGTGGTTATAAAAGAACGAGTGCACTGTCTTTGAAACGAACTCTTCTGGTCTTAATGTGAATGTCACATGCATCCACATGCACATCCATGCAGAAGGAGCCGAGGCCTTTCTGTTCAACCACAGTTGTTGCTTTACACCACGACCCAAGGGACAACCGGTCAGTCTGACAGAATTATCAAGCAATTGTTCGGACGAGTTCCTGAGTAAATCGCTACATTGTCCATGACAAGCCTTGTTGAAGATGAGGAATAGCCTCTGCTGGTAAATTTATATTAACTCTCCGGCCTATGTTGCCCATTCTGTCCAACAGGTTAGTGGCAAATCCAAGATAAGACGGCAAGCAAACCCACCCCTGCTGACGGGATTGATCCATCTCGTTCAAAGTTTAATTTCATCTCACGCTTGGCCAGTTGCCTACGTGACGCTGCAGGACTGATCATCCGGTCTCTGGGCTCTCAGTACTGTGGCGGTGCTGATAAAGCCAAAAGCTACTACCTTCTCCCCACGCTCCCTAAGCTTAAAGCCCTCGCTGCAAGACTGGATTTCAAACCAATGATATGCTCCGCTTGCTCTGATGCCACTGTGATAATGTGTTCATTACGGTAGGAGGGCATTATATCCACCATACACCCACCAACCAACCTCTAACCCCTCCCACTGGCCTCGATATGTTTGGCTGTTTTATTGGGGGCACACGTTGTTTACCCCCACCATGGTGATTTTTTGCTTTCTGCTTTTTAAGTATAATGACCAGCTGGCACTCCAGGTTGACGGGCGTACTGCCCAGCTTGGGACATTTAGACAATACAGATCTGTCATAAACACACCCCACCTTGGCTTCGATCTGAGTTATGACCCCTCTGAGAGTTGTGGAGACCCGTCCCCACCCTGTTCTCCATGGTTGGAGGTCAAGATGCCATCTGTGATTGGTCTACTTATTTGCCACTTTGGCTCGATAGTTAACAGACCCCAATGAACCAGATTAAAGGGTTGGATCTTTGTTTGATGGACTTGGAGTGGTTATGACCTTTCTCTGGGGCAACTCCAATTAGACTCTTTCAAAATACCTTCAAGTCATTAAGTGGAACCAAAACAATAAAGCCCATGAATCGAAGGGAGATTTATCTTGAATATCTTAGATATCCCACTTTCCAAAAGTCATGGTACTAGTTTAGTGATGTGTGCTGGTTTAAGATGGTTATCAGGGGTCTTGCTTGATGAAGCATAGGAATTTGTTGGGGCAAAGACAGGATGCTGGTTTGGTAGGTTTTGTTTGGAACCAAGTAGAGTTGAAGGGGTTTATAGTGACCCTATAGAAACCTCAGGGTCCAGTTAAGGGGACAGTTTTCAGGATTAGGGGCTTTTTCATGTGCTAAAAGCTGCTAATCTGCCGGCCTTTGTGTGGGAGCAGAAAGCTCGGGGCAAGATGGGAAAGCCATGGCTTTTTCAGAGCCCGGCCTTTTGTTGTCATTTCACCCAAATCAGGGGACATCTGTTAGGATCGGGGGTAGATTCCCAGCTGATGGTGGGGAATGAGGTTTGAGGAAGAGGCGGGGGAAGGACAAGATACGTTGGTGGGGGTGGGAATGCTTGAGGGCTGATGGATGTGTGTAATTGTTTGTAATGCAAGCATGAAAACATGGGCCTCTGGGAGCCAGAGCCATATTTGTGTGGACAGAGGGGCCTTGTAGTTCTGAAACAGTCAGTCAAGGGTATATTGGGTTAAACACGCATAAATACCTGCCTGTCAATGCAAACCATGCTCCCTTAATTAGGAATGACAAAATGGTTTGACAGCAGAGAAACGGGGAGCGCAATAGCCTCTAACTAGCACAAATGTCAACATGTGATTAAGCTCTGTTGGAAACTCATTACATTCCTGAAACGGGGATCTGTTTTTCAATAAAAATCACATCTCTTTTTGTTCTAGTCAGTGCTGAATTAGCGTGAGTGATCTCACACAAGTACGTTTTTTTTTTCGATTTGCATATGTGCATTATGAGTGCATCAAATTCAAACACTTCTAAAAGGTGAGCTTCACGAAGATGCATTGAATTTCACCCCCCCCCGCCCCCAAAAAAGAAAAATAAAGCAAAAGATTTTGCATAAAGAAATTGAAGTTTGATCATTTAAATGACAGTTATGCATATTGCCATCTGAATTCCTGTTACTATATAAGAAAATGTATTCATCTTGAGAGTGATTATTGTTGTTTCGATATTTCAGTTAATTTTTTTTTTTTATTAGAATTTTTTATTTATTTACCATGACGTATAATGTCATCTTGGCAACTAGATTAAATAAATGAATACATTTTATTTTAAATATTTTATTTGGTTTTAGTTCATGGTTATTTTAGTTAATGTTTATCAGTAATAAATTTTTTTTAATGATTTTAGATTCATTTAATATGAATAACCCTGATGAGAATTTAGGCAAATGTTCTTAACTGCCATAAAATATTGCAAATAAATAAATATTTCAGTAAATAAACAATATAAGCAAAATATGTCTACAGTATATAATGTTTTTGGACTGGTTTTGTGAGATTCATAAAATAAATATCCTTCTTCTCAAAGTGAAAGTCTGTGGTTATTAACTGTTTCAAGTAAGTATGATTTTAGATTTAGTTTAAAGCACAGAAGGTTAAAGGTGGAAAAACATTACATTCACTCCCGCGTGGCATTTCAGTTTCAAGCCTCTGTAATTATAGCTGTATTGTTTTCTTTGAGTGAACAAGGATGTGTTCAACACAACTGAGCCAGGGATGCTATGGATTCTGCGTCAATGGGGCGTAAAAGAGCGAGTGCGAGGGAGTTCACTCTCTCCGTCTCTTCAAGCGAGAGGGAAAGATGATTTGTTACACGCACAACATCCCCCAACCCTGACATTTTGATGTCTAAATGCTAGGCCTGCAGGATGCCAGCTGATAATATCATTAAATGCAGCACCTGACAATGTTTATTGTTTGTTTATGTTTTAATGATGTAAAATTTCTTATCACGATTATAGTGACAAATTTTTACAGTTATCAGTATTATCATGGTATTGTTAAAATATGCTGGAGATGTTAAAAAATACAGACGCATAAATCACT
This sequence comes from Carassius carassius, assembly GCF_963082965.1. Taxonomy (NCBI): domain Eukaryota; kingdom Metazoa; phylum Chordata; class Actinopteri; order Cypriniformes; family Cyprinidae; genus Carassius; species Carassius carassius. The sequence goes on along the minus strand of NC_081770.1, from coordinate 4,033,721 downwards.
TCACCACGACAAATACAATGACTTTTTGTTTGCATAATCACTAAAACAATAACATTACCAATTTTAAATGACAACAGCTTAATAGCATGTTGAGATATGTAATGTAAATGTTCAAATAAAGCTTTCATAAAAAAGGTAAACCTCACATTTCAGCTTGCGATCTGCTTTTATTAGCTCCATTATGTCCTCCGTATGCGTCCTTGTTTCGTTTTATCTGGCCATTGGGGATGGGATGTGGCCGAATGAATGAATGAAGAGATAAATTGCGTGTTATCTTCCTCCTGTGTGACTGGGGAGGTGATAATGTGGTCAAACAGAGGGGTGTAGCCTCCGTGGTGGATTGCAGTCAACTAAACAAACCGGAGATGAATTCTGGATAAAATGTGCTAACTAGAAGCACGGCCCGTAACTGAATGGCTCTTCCACTTCTCTAGTGTCTCTCGCTTTGGGGAAATCGTGAGAGATTAAGTCCGTCTGGAGTTTCTGTGGAGGATGTTTTCACGGTGGTGGTTTGGGGACGTTTAAGATTCAGGAAGTTTTGGTTATTAAAGGCAACGAAGTTGACTTAATACATCTTCCTTCACTAATAAAAATAAAAGTTCAAAAGGAGCTTTCGTAGTGAAGCCGTAGAACAGATCTTAAGGGAAATAAATCTTTATGTGAAGAGTATTTATTAATCTAAACAATTGGTTTTTCAGTTATATGGACATTTACGGTTTCATGGACATTTACGGTTGTTCATTGAACCATTGATGATAATAAAGAAAAATAATAATTTTTGACATCACTTTACAGTAATATTTATTAACTACTTTAGTTAACATGAATTAACTATGCATAAGCGTTAATTAGTTATTAATTAATTAAATGTTGTATTTTTTAACATTAGTAATTTCAGTGTGACTTGGCATGAACAATGTACAAATGCATTATTTACTAACATTCACAAAGATTATTAATTGTGTATTAAATAATACATTAATATTAACAAATGAGATCTTATTGTAAAGTTTTATTGTACAATTATGTAATTTTTAAAAAAATATATTTTCAAAATAAAAAGAAGTAAAAATGTGTATATGTATATATACAATTTAAAATAAAATTGAAAAAATCATTTAGTGTGTTTATTAATCTGTAAAAACAATCTTTATATTTTTTTTAATTAAAAAATGTATATTCTAATTCAGCACATTTATCATATAATAAATGAGAATTTCTTATATTATCTAAATTTTTCTTATTTAAATTATTTTTTATTTGTTTTTATATATTAAGTGTCTTATATTTTAATAAATCACAGTTAATTAAGCCTTTTTTCCAATTGTTTTTTATTTGGACTTTTAGATTTTTTGGGGGGACTTTTAGTTTTTTTATTAAGCAGTTAAGCATTTGTTTTTTAAATAACTAAATAATCTTACAAACATTGTATTTAGTCTTTATAGTGTGTACATAATATCTTTTTTGTGTAAGTTTTGATTCAACTTGCTAATGTCACTTTACAAAAGTTGAAAATTAGCGTTACTAATGCCATTTTTGTGTCTTTCATCTGCCTCTTTACCTTGAGCATGAAATGCGTTCATTGCACAAACTCTATTAGCATCTAAGCATTAATATGCGGACGAGCTAATAAGCTAAGAGGCCTGTACGCTGTAAAATCACTGCACTCTTGTTCTCCAAATAGTCGGCAGAGAGACATGCTAGTCATTCGTAGCAGAGGCCAGTCTTGTTTGAGTTTAGCGCAACGGATTTTGAAAGTGATGGATGGCCGTCGTTCCCTTTGTTTATCTCTGCAGATATCTGAATCCTAAAACACATGAAGTATCTGAGAAATCGAGCTAAATGTATATACCTGAGACCCAAAGGTCAAGCTAACACATTCACGTGTGTGAGTTTGGTGCTGTGATTCAATTACTAGCTGTTTTCTGAAGGGATTTGTGTGGCTTAAATAGGCAGCCATATTGTGGAGTTAATTTCGCCTGATGAAGTGCAGAAGTATTGAGTCTTTTGATATAAATATTAATTTCATGGATCAACTAAATCACAGACTGTAGTTTTTGTAGCATTTATATCTATCAATGTAGATGGGAGCCTCATGCATCAGCTCATGCATCCATTGCTGTGGCTTTGTGTTTTGTAGCTCCGCCCACAGTGGAATCTGATTGGTCCAAAATCCTGCTACTTATAAAATATTAAAACAACACATTTTCTGATTGGTTGTGATCATGTCTCTAATCATAAATAATCTTTATTAGATTTATCAAATAATTTGTATATATATATATATATATATATAAAATGCATAATGTATAATAAATACAATTTTCTATACTGTGTATATGCTAAAAATAAGCAGTATTTTTAAATAAGTTTTTCCATTGTATTTAGTTTCTAAAATATATATTCTAAGCATATAATTTTTTCTTCATATCTTAAATAAATCAACATAGATTGATTAATACCTTAGATTTAGTTGTAGTATGTTTAAAAGTCCACTCAGTTCCAGTGTTTTGTTCCAGAAGCGGTTCTCGACTCCTGAACCCGGTGTTGTTTTGGGTGTGTTTTCCCGGTGAACCCGTTTAATGATGACTGCAATGCCTCCTGACAGGAGCTTTGAACACAAGACGAGCAAAATCAGCAAGGAATCAGAGAGCGTTTGTGTCCGAGGAGCATCCTTCGAAAAATAGCATATCGATTTCTGCACACGTGCCAAACATGCATCAGATCTAAACACACACACACTCACACACACACTCGACAGGACGCATGCGGCACCTCCAGATCACACAGACTCTTTCACTTCAGTAATAAGATGCTGGAGCTTAAGAACGCGCGGATGGGTGTTCAGAGACTCACTGTGAGCTCAATGTTGGAGGAGCGTGCTGCATTTCAGAGGTCAAGGCCTCGGGAAGGCCTATGTTTTCACTGTCTACACAGGCAGCTGCCTACTGAGATGAAAACTTTTATTAAGACTGAGCCGAAATGAACCTCTGATTTGGTACAACTTGTAGTCTTTTCAGTGCTCGTATTTATAATCAACTTATCTTCACTGTTGCTTAATAACACTTTAATAAAGCAACATTATTAATAGTACTTTATTGACTTAATGAATGTGTAAATATTTTTTAATCAATATCTAAAAGGAATACATTTATTATAAATATTTAAATATGATTTATTGTTTTAAAAGTTACATTTTGTTTAAATGTAATACTGCCAGGGTGGTTATCAGGAGTTTTGATAAATGTACACATCTCATAAATGAAATCAAAGACGTTTATTTGACCATTAGGCTATCTCCTGCAATAATTTGTTTAAAAGGTTGAAAGGTTGACAGATGCAAAAATATAGGGAAGTTTGCATGAAAATAACATTTACAATTAAAACTAGTTTAATTAAATCAATACATAAAATAATGCTATTAATCATATTATAATCATTTATTATACATATTTAAATATTATTAATCATTTAAAAATGCATTATGTTTAAATCTAATAACAATGAATACATTAGTTACGTATACAGTTGCTTTTTTATGAACTATTTGTAAAAAAAAAAAAAAAAAAACTATTTTTAAAAAAAATTTGTGTGCGATAATTGAAAGGTTGAGCTGGACAAATGCAATTTCTGCAAAGATTTGAATAAAATGATGCGTCCAAATGATGTCACAATTGCTTTTAATAGTTCCCACTGGATTTGTACCCTATTTGTGTGAAGAGCCAGCAATAATCTATGCGTCTCAATATTTAAGGGCTGTTTCAGGTGTATTAGGACGACGTGAAAGAGGGAGTGCAAATGGTCTTGCTCGACATGCTTTGCGCAGATTCTAAGATGATGAAATGATCTGTTTGCGTGTGTGCGTGTTGTTGTTCATGCGTGTGCATGTGTGTCGGCGTAGGCGACAGCGTGTGAGCTGGCGGGGAGTTCCGGTCTGTGTGGAATGAGGAGGCGAGCGTGTGACTGTATGTGATGCACTCATATCCGCTCAAAAGAACAAAAGCAAATGCAGAAAAACACATAACGAGTGAAAATAGAAATCACAGTGCATTAAGAATACAGGCAGCCACCGAATATGTGAAAATACATTTAAATAAAGGTGGAGCCAGGCACTAAATGGACGATGTCGTCTGGGTCTTGCTTGTGCCAGACAACTGAATTTGGCAGTTTAATTAATCCTAATACTCTGCTAGCTGTTACCTCAAAATGTGTGTCCCTACGTTTAGCGCCAATAAATGTATTCATTTAGGGTCGCACTGATCACCCTTATTCGTTTAACTAAAAATGTTAGCTCTACCAAAACAACAAGATCATGATGTCTTGTGACTCAAACACAGGGGCTTTGATAGCTCAGATGGTGGCATGATTGTAATTTGCTATAGCTAATATCATTAACATAAGTGTCTAGTAAACATCATCTCTGTTAGAAATGAGGACACCGCAAAGGTTCGTGGTGCTTTTTCAGACTCCGAATAAGGAAGTATCCCAAGTATGTTTCATGTTGTTCTGATGCTTTAATGTGGCTTCTTTCCATACAACCATCTGAGGCCAGCATTTGATGTCCGTTGCCATGTTGTGCGAGGCTCCATGTGGGATATCAGCAGCTTCATGCCAGAAAGTTTTAACATCTCGGGGAAGCAGCATGGTGACTTCCTAAACGTCTATGTGGGCGAAGTGAAAATTTGGGGATCATTGCACACAGCTGGTAAAGGTCAAACTAGCCAGAAAAACTAGCCAGTTTTTTTCTGGAAAAAAGTGAATTTTTTTGTTTATTATTTTTATTATTATTATTATTATTATTATTAATTATTATTATGGTTGAGAAAAGTGTGAGTTTTGGAGAGACCCAAGATCAATAGTAAAAAAAAACTATGATTAGCATAGGTGTGCCACAGGGTTCTGTCCTCTATCTTATTGTGTTTCACCTAAAATTATATTATAGTGTCTTCTACAAGTCAAGCACTTCTAGTGATATTTTATTTATCTTTGCTATGAAGTGAAATACTCTTCCAATATGTGTTCACTAAAAACATCCAGCATAACAATAATAATTGTTCATATGCTGGAGCTGCTCAAGAAGGGCTATTGATTTTCCTCCACACTCTTCGGCTTGTTTTTCTTTATTTTGCCTTTGGATTCCAGCTCAGTGCGGTTGGCTCTTGCACAACCCGTTGTGAGGTTTCCTCCTGCTTCTTGGATGCCGTTCAAGCTGGAAAATAGTAACACGAGTGAAATTCGATTACAGCGACAAATATGATGCTCATTTAAAAGGCATGAAAGTAGCTATCATCAATGCATTGCTTTGTCCTAAAAGGGGTTGCGCCTTTTAGAGATATGAGCCTCTATTGTTGAGAAGGGTGCTGCTGGCATAAACACACATACACACACGCTTGTCGCATCACGCATGGTTTCACGCTTGTATTTTCATTTATAACCAGTGCATTATTTTCCAGATTTTTTTTTTGTGAGATTAGAAATGAGCCATTTTTGCTTGTTTTTTTGTGCAGTTTGCAGTTAAATGCAATGACAAAATAAAGCATGTTAACACAGTTGCAGTAATGGTTCAATATAATCACGGAGAGCATTTCAACACAATACTAATTTGGTTTTAATTTCCCATTCGCTTTGTCATATCATAAATAGGAGATACTCAATTACTATAGAAACTTTAGCTGAGCTCCCACACTTTTTTTTTTTTTTTGAAAATTATGGGCCATTATTCGAATCATAAACCATAAGATATGTCCACCCTGTCATGGACATATATATTACTGTTGAATACATTTTTATTGCAAAATTAAGATGCAAATTATATTTTCTGAAAGGTATGATGTCCCTTTCCTAAATAGGGTTATTAAAAAAAATTATGTAATTATAATAAATAATATAATTACGTTCTCAATCGCACTGATAACAGCCACCCTCTTTCTTTTTAGTTTAGCAATATTAACTACAAATGAATGCTATGTCCACCTGACAGATCTGATATCACTAAAGGGGATGGCCTTTTCTTAAAGGGGCGGATTCTCCAATATGACATGGTGGAGAACCATTCAAAGGAATTTAAATTTTATGATTTGACAATATTCTACTATCATTCAATTGTGATGAGCAGTGCATGGAACAAAAAAAAATAGCCAAGTAATGCTTTTGTTATGAATGTAAAACTTAGCCTAATATAACATACCCTTTCATAGTCATTTTTATGTTATCATGGCAAATTAGTTATTTATGTACAGGACACCGAAAGGCACCCTATATTGACCCTAACATAACCCAATGTGTGAACAATCATTTTATTATTTTTATTATACAGCGCTTTTTGTTGTTTCATTTTTTATTTATTTTTATTTTATGTGTCTGAAATAATACTGGAAGATTGAACTCATTTTATTTTTTTAAGTCTTCTCCTACCTGGCATCAGAATTGCAGTTAGGAGCTTCATTCGGGTTTCTAGAAGATAAATATCAAAGACGGCTGACATTTGCCCTCTTAAATTCAGTTAGCAATGAGCAACAGCACGGATAAGCCCAGCAGCTGAATATTACTCTCTTTTCAGTGAATGTGATCCGAATCACTTTGCTTTTAAAATCATCAGAACATAGACACATTTTCTGGATTACTGCAAATTTAGAACTTATTATCAGAGGCATGCAAAGCAAATGTGAAATTGAAAAGTGCTAAATCCAACTATTATAGCAGGGTTTAAACCTTTGGTTAGTCCATGTATTCCTAGCATTTTGGTCTGTGGTGGTTCTGTGGAAAATATAGGTTCAGTTTAAGCCTGGTGCTTGTTTTGTTCCTCTTCCCTGGTGGATCTTTCCTGTAGTGTACTTTCACTAGTGGCAAAAGTTCAGAAATCTTTTGTCTTCTCAACAGACAAGTCAAGGTACATGGAAGTCAAGTGTGTCATGGAAATAGCTAAAGTGCCCCATGCACTCATCTAGATGGGTGTCTGAAATGCAGTTTGTGTGTGTGTGTAAGGGTTTGACCGGCTCCAGTATAGATTTCTGTCATGGTCTCCTCTGCGGATACTGTTTCTCTATAGACAGGCAAAGATTCACTGCAGCTCAGCTGACAGGAGGGGCTTAATGCTTACAGATGCATCCAGTTACCCACACAAATAACCACGTGAATTGATGCTAGTTCAAAAAGAGGCACATTTGTGGTTGTTAATCTGGATAATTTAGATGATAACTTACTCTAAAACCCCTCTTTAGTTGTCATCAACCCTTTCCCCATCACCATCTGCCTCTGTTAACAACGTTTTTCAAAATCTATTCCCAGCTGATAAAATCATGTCTGCCCTACATTTTCTTTGTTAAATGTCTAGTTCAGCTCAGAAACACATCCTGTCAAGTTGAAGGGGTTTCAAATATTGACAGTATCTTGGAGAGTTAGTACACCATTTTTTGGGTTCATTCAGATTGTATTGGAGATGCCGGGGTGTCTTAGCAAACTTGTTTACTAGCCTTCCATGTATTTGTCTCAAAACATAACCCTTTTCAGCTTCTTGTACCCCAACAAGACAATTCCCAGCTAATGTTTGTTGAGCCAGAGCCCAAGATCCAATGTTTACACAATGTTCAATTGTACCATGGAGTCATTAATCAGTTCGGGGCCTGGCTGCCTCAGAGTTATTTTTATCTCCCAGCAGGCTCTAGAGTTCTTTCAGGGCAACCCTGCTTTTTATTCTAGACGCCCCTCCAGCACTACTGCCAACTTTACCGCCAGCCCTGTCTATAAATACGTTCACCTCTTCTTGGAGGCTTTGAAGTCCCTACTCATGCTTCTTATGCACCCTTCAACTTCAGAGTCCAATGGCAGACAGGAAGTCATGTGGCCCCTTCTCTTTCCAGAGTTGTTCGGGTCACAGGGAATGTAAGGATTATTCCCATGATGGACAGTTAAAAAAGCAATTGCCAAGTTGGCGATGAGGGTAGGGTCATAAGCAGCCCTTCGGCATGGACTTTTTTCCTCCAGTTGCCATGGAGAGCGCCAACTCACCTGACCTTTGACCGAGCTCTTGACTGAAACCAGACTGCGAGTCTGAACATGTGGGTGGAGTTTCAGTGAGTTTCTAAATTATATTAGAAACATCATTCTAGTCTTAACTCTCCTATATGAAGGTGCTGCAAATTATAGAAAATATTACCCAGAATAGCTAAAACCACTCCACATCCCTGTATTCTTTTTCTACTTCCACCCCATCAGCTCAGTGTCAAACCAAGTTCTCAACAGTTACGGGGCTAAAAGTGAGTTTTCCCAGTCCCTCTATTTTTAGCCTTTCGCCTCGGGTGGAGATGAAACGGGAGCTGAAGGAATAGGAGGAATTTGGGTTTTTCAAGAGGCCATCATTTCATTTTTTTTCTCTCCCATAAACTGCCAATACATTTCTATTGTTTTCATTTTAGCCACTGCTAAAACGGCCAATTCCTTTGACCAGGGAATTCCCAGAATAAAACAACTGCTTTCTCCCTATGGCATGAACGGTCCAGCTGGAGTGTCTACCTTTTTTGGCTAAGCTGTTGTGAATTCCCATGGAGCCTTGGGGTCACATCAGGCTAGACAGTTCTGTCAAAGGTCATATCTTGTGTAGTTGAAAGTTAAACACTTGTGTGGCGTTCTTCAAAATACAAAGTTGCCCATTCTACATTGAAGTCTCTGTTCCTTGTAGCTGTTCATAAACAGCCATGTTTTGTATGTATTAATTTTGTTTTTATCAATCAATGTTGTCTCGAGTCCCGGGAGATCCTATCCACCACTCCTGTCTGCGCTGAATGCGAAGTGAGCTACTTGACTTGCAAATGGATGCAAACGTGAGTGGCATATCACGCTTGGGTAACTGAAGAAGGATCAGTGACTCTTCCCATAGGCAAAGATTTATCGGCGGCTCCCGGCTCTCCAGAGGACAAGCCAGCCTTTCCCCTCTCGTTCCTTCTGTGTGTGTAACCTGCAAACTCCCACCTCAGGATTTAATGGAACTTCCGGCAGACTTGCCATTCATGGTACAGCGACTGCTACACTGCTCTCAACAGCAGCCTTAATTGCTTTCAGCACGGTGGCCATTTAGTTAAAACAAGCTTGCTGTCAGGCAACATCCGAGTACATTCGACCCTGAAACATCTCATGCAGGCTAATCTCCGCCACCGCATTGCCACCTTCTCAAACCCACAGTAAAATCCCAAGCAAGGCGCCTTAGATTAACTTTTAGGCCCAGGGAGCCGATGATGAAATAACTGTGTTAAGCTAGCGTGAAACTTCCAAACCAAGACTCCCTGCCTCGGCAACCCGATCTAGCTTAAATGGACCCCTGCAGCTCGGACCGTCTGTTTGACATTGATACTTCTCAGTACATAATTGATATTCACCTGTCTCCTCGTAGATGAGGGTTAGATTAAGGTTAAAACTGGGGGGGTTACGAAATGTCGTCCTTAGGTTTATAGGCAGAAGGTTGAAATGGCAAATCAGCTGAGATTGTCGCCGTAATGAATTAATCGCTAGCCGTAAAACCTCTGCCCATACATTACCCTGCTCTTTAAAGGTTAGCGTACACCCTCGTTCCAAGGGTACAGAGCCACTGCAACTTAATGTTGCCACTGCTGTAGCATGCTCCAACTAGCCTGATTGTCCCCATCATATTGTGTTTATGAAACAATATTTCTCTCACAGTGGTGGCCGATTAGCTAACTAATTGTTAGCGGCGTAAAGGGAGGCCAGGCTCAGACGTTGGCATGCGGAGAGCTGCGCATAACAGTTCCACTCCCACACTCTCATTAAAATACCATTCAGAGACGGGTTATTTATTTTAGTTGTGGAATGCTGGGAAGGGGGCTGCCTAGCACTGGAAAGGTAGTTTATATTGTCCGAATGGACAGCTGACTGAGGTTATTCCACGTTGACAGGGAATGTGGGATTTGGTTTTTCGTGAAGCTTAAGATAATTATCCCCGCTGCAAGCTAATGAGAGTGGAGAGTAAACAAAAACATCATGCGTTGTCATTCACGTGAGGATGCTAATCTCTTTTCTTGTTTGTAATGGAAGCTGGTAGCCCTATGCAAATTATGAAGGTTTCAGGGGGTTCGAGTTTTCTAACACAGTGCAGTGTTTTTATCGCAAGATTTTTTAGCTAAATTTTGTGCAGATTTTCAGCTTAGTTTGAGGTTATTTTTCGTTTTTGTTTTTACCACAGATTAGCTCAGTTTGCCAATTATCTGAAATACTTAAATGTAGCTTGTTTGTGCTACATTTCCAACTTCATAATAGTGATAATGACATCACTTGTCACATTTTGTTAGTGTAAATGAAAACAGCTTGAGCTTTGTACTGTTGCCCCCCCCTCAGGAAAATATGATTTATTTTATGCTAGCTTTTATTTAGGAACAAATAAAACTGTTGTAGTTACTGAAATTGTAAAAAAAAAAATTGTGTATGTGTAGGATTATGTCGTTTTTAGACTGACATTTTGTTTTGATGTTTTTGCAGAGGGCTTACAGAAGATTCAATTCTTGGATGTTTTCCCTTGCTGTTTCTTTCTCTTTTTTTGACAGAAAATAGATTTTGTGAAACATGCACCTTTTTGTCGGTTTCCTTCAACAACCCATCAAGCTTCTTTTGTGTGGCCGCAAGCCTTCTGTTTGTTTATGTGTGCTTATAACATATTGTGTCTCTGCGACTGCCTTTCAATCGTGTGTGAGACTGAGAGCCCCCCAATTACCGAATGAAGATTGTTTTCTCTAGCCAAGTGGTGGCTGAGTGAGAAATCTAGAGAGAAAACGATGGATGAGGAATGAGAGGGAGAGTGAGTGGGAGAATGTCAGAAAGTCAGGGCAGATGGACAAAAGGCCCAGTGTTATCGGCCCCAGCACATCAACCCCCAGAATGCCACAGCTGGTTCACATTTCCACGGGGAGCAATGGCGACCGGCTGCACTCCTCTCTTACTGACCCCATCCTTTTCTCTCACACACATACTAAATCTGGCCCTTAGCACACACTTACTCAGCTACGCTGTACCACAGACCCTGACTGTGTTTTGGAATAAAATACTAGTTTACTCCTTACTACAAATTATGCAGTATGTTCAAAATTTAATTCCAGCTTATTACTTATTGAAAAAGTGCAGTATATACTGTATTCTGCACACTAGCTTTTAAAAATTGTAAGTTCAGAATGGAATACTAGCTTACTCCTTACTACAAAATACACATAATATACAGCATACTAGTTTTTAAAAACAACATATTCAAAATGGAATTCATGCTTATTCCTTACTGAAAATTATGCAGTATATACTGCATACTAGTTTTTACAAACAAAATGTTCAAAATGGAAGTCTAGCTTCATGCTTACTTATAATTGTGCAATAATATATAATGCATATTCATTTTTAAAACTGTTTGTTTGAAATCAAATTGTGAAACATATACTACATACTGCATACTAGTTTTTAAAAATTGCATGTTCGGAACGGAATACTAGCTCATTCTTTACTACAAACTTTACAGTATATACTGCATAATAGTCTTCAAAAACAAGTTCAGAATGCAATTATATCTTATTCCTTACTGATAATTTTACGAATTGGTAATTACTAGCTTAATCTTTACTGAAAAATGGTGCAGTATACACTGTATATTGCATGTAAGCGTTAAAAAAATTGCACGTTTGGAATGGAATACCTTACAAAATTATATTTTCAAGGATATATTGTATATATTGTTTAATTTTCCGTAAAATAAAATGCATAAGTGTTCTAGTATGCTACATTTTCTTCAGCAAGTGGGATCTAGAAATCATCCTGTACACACAAACCCCAAAAATATATCTAGAGATTCCTTCTGCAGTATGCATACTAAACAGTGCTGTGTTCTATTCTGTGTTCTAGTAGCTTCAAAGTTAAATTGAGCTTCAAATAGAACTTCATTTTTGAGATCTAACAGCATGCTGTGACAGTTTATTGGGCAAAATTAAAAGAAACGTTGAGTTTATTGGCTGTGCAATATGTGAATGTTGTTTTCTCCAGTGTTTTTGTTGTGGCGGTTCACATTCTTGTTTTTAAATTGACTTGAGCACACAGAAACTACCCTTAAAATGGCCCGTTCGGGCGTTACCTCTGTATTTCAAGTATATTTGTTCTAGTCCATCATTTTTATGTGACTCCAGACAGATCTGTTTTCATCCCGATCCACCATGTAGTCCCTGCATGTGTGTAAGCAACCCCCCATACGTGTGCTTCTGGGGAATATGTTGCTCTAGTAAACAGGGCTCCCTGCACAGTTTCTCTCATGTGTGTTCCATACATGAGTTTATTCAATCCCACTCTGTAATCCCTACTGCCTGGCTGTTTGGCCCCTCGGGCCTTGTTACCATTCACACTTGCTTAATCAAGCTCTTGCTCGCACAAGACTGCACAATTCTTATTGCCCCCGCTTGATCAGAAAGAGAGAGAGGGAATGTTTTCCATACAAGACTTGCGTGTCTTTTACGAGTGCATGTTTAAATATATATAGATATAGATTGCACATTTCGTAACTGACCCAAATTCAAATCCAGTGTGGGTAAATTTTGTCTTTTAATATGAATTGTCACAATTTTCACATTTTGTAAGCATAAACCTAACTTAATTTTAGATTTACTATTTTTAAACATCCATTGCCGCTGGATTTTTTAATTTTTTTCAGGTGTTGTTGCTGTTATAAAACATCAGACCTTTGTTAGATTTGGTCTGCTGAGCCTGTCTGGAACCCACATTTTCACCATGGGAATATGCTCAAGGTTGCTAGGCTTGGGAGAAAGCATCTCCCCTAGCAAGGTATGCGGTGGAAAGTTTCTCTTGGACTCGATATAATTTCTAAAGCACTCTGGAAACTCAACAATGCAGAGGTTTGCCAAGAAAATACATTTTGGGAAAGGCTTCTGCTTCTATTTTTGACAGAACTGGACAGCGGTAACAATACCCAGCTTGATATTCTGCATAAACATGAGCGTTTCAGAGTGAAACACAATCACACATTCTCTCGTTCTTCCCAAACAGGCAGGCAGGCAGCTCTTCCCTTGAGATGGCAGATCCGAGCAAGCCATATGGAGCAGGCTGTATCTTGCTGAGCATGCCTGACGACAGCCGAACAGCTTGGGCTGTACTGGAATGACAGCCTTCAGTTCCTTTACCAGGTTTTCCAAAACCTGCTTCTTTTGCTCTCTCCCACCCTCTTCGTTTTTCACTGTACTCTTCCCCCTCTTCATAATCAAACAGATGGAATGAGGGACTAGCATCACATGTTTAGCAAGCAAGCACACTTATCCGCTGACAGCTCCATCCTGGCTTAACAATCTGTCTCATTCAAGCACCTCCCTAAATGATGCCACATAACCACCCTTAGCTGTCATCCCAGAGTGCACTTGAGGGCCTAGAGCTCACACACCTCAGAGGAATAGATGATGGTAATAGTAATAACTCAAGGGTGTACCACTTGAACAGAAACTTCCCCTTTTGAGGGAGCCAAAATGATAACTATGGCAACGTAAGTTTTTTTTTTTTTCATTTCATTCCCTCCTAGCACAGTTGGTGGTTCACCACTTGATATGTTCAGCTCTTCTTTGGCACCTCCTCCTACCCGTTTCTTCGTAATCAGCAGACGTGCCCACCAGGTGGCTGGACCAGAGAGACTAGGAGAAAAGAGCGTCGTAGCTTCTTAATTTAAAGTATTCAAATTCCCCACGAGTGATTTTGATTAAGTCGGCCCACACATTCCCGTTCACGCTCAGCGGGTACTAACGAGACTTGGGCGGTGAGAAGGAGAAGGGGGTCTTCCTAGTCTGTAATGAACAGAACTGCTCTCTGCTTCCTTGTGCACACAAAGAAACTCCAGCCCAGAGTATCAATGTTAGGTTTGAAAATAAAGTAGCTGTATCTAAGATAAGAATTGTCAATTCCCTGAATTGTCTTCAGGGAAGTCGTGGTCTAATGGTTAGAGAGTCGGACTCCCAATCGAAAGGTTGTGAGTTCGAGTCCGGGGCCGGCAGGAATTGTGGGTGGGGGGAGTGCATGTACAGTTCTCTCTCCACCCTCAATATCACGACTTAGGTGCCCTTGAGCAAGGCATCGAACCCCCAACTGCTCCCCGGGCGCCGCAGCATAAATGGCTGCCCACTGCTCCGGGTGTGTGCTCACAGTGTGTGTGTGTGTGTTCACTGCTCTGTGTGTGTGCATTTCGGATGGGTTAAATGCAGAGCACAAATTCTGAGTATGGGTCACCGTACTTGGCTGAATGTCACTTCACTTCACTAAGAATTAGAGTCTATTTGTCTGCATCTGATTATGGATCTCATGAGAGCTTTGAGTGTTCCTTGGCTAATAGCAGGATCTCTAACAAGTCATTGAACCTATAGTATTGAATTAGCTTTTCCAGAATTTCACGTTGTGGGTCAGCGCTGCCAATTGTTACAGTAATGAAAAATTGATTGTTTTATAATCAGCCTGACTTGCTTGCGGGAAAATGTTCCTCTGTCAATTCCGTCTGCCCAGTCAACCAATCACCGAGATCGATTCATTGGATTGACCCAATTGTGCTCTCTCTCACTCTCTGTCCTTCCCTGAACAAGGAAAGATTTACTCATCTCATTTCCGCTCCCTTTTTTAGGCCCGTTGTTCCATGAATGCGAGTCAATTGAGCATTGTTGATGGAGAGATTCTGCGAAAGGACAGAGCGAGGCTTCTGGTGTAACGCTGTCGTCCTCTTACCTGTTCGTTCTGCCGACGTTTGTCATTTCTTTGACCGCTCGGACCCTCTGGACGAGCTGGAGGCCGTGGGGTGGCTGATGCGCCACAGCTAAGTCGAGGTACTGTCTCGCAGCTCAGAGGGCCTGTCAGATCTCTTTAGAGATAAAGAAACGAAGGCGCCTCTTGCTCTCACGCTGACTACACCTCACACCATGCAGCTCTGACTTAACGCCTGATACAGTGTTGAAAAGGGCCAGTTTCCTGACACGAATGAAGCCCTCACAGGGTTTTTAATGGCACGCAATGCTGGCATCTTTTTATGCTGCTGTTCATATTGTGTGCAAATGTAGGAGTTGAATGCAATTGTTTTTGATGATCTTGCAATACGATTGCCAACAAGTGTGGTTACAAACAGGGAGCACAAGAATGCTGCATGGTTAAAAAAGAGCTTTAAC